>NW_027669588.1:0-55000 GCF_964212035.1 Myotis nattereri | reverse complement strand
AGAAAGCCTGTAAGTGAGGACTGTACTGCTTATGTTTACAATTGAGGCCGCATTACTCTGGCGACTTTTGTATGACTCTGTTAAAATCCTGACGGTTCCAGTACATATTAGTAAGAAAACTCTCTAGTTGTGGTAAAACTCTTAAAATACGCAATTAGAGTTTCCAGAAATGATTAAAAAGTTGGAAGAACCCCTTGAAATTAAAGTAAATTGATTCTTCCTACATTTCCTGCCGTTTGTAATCACAGACATTACCAGTGGAAAGCCGTGAAATGACCAGCAAACTGATAATATTTACAACTCCGGGCACTTTAGGGAGCGTTTTCACTTGAATTTGCTTTCAAATATTAGGAATTCTTGTTTATACAGCTCAAAATTTGTGTAGAAAGCCTGTAAGTGACGACTGTACTGCTTATGTTTACAATTGAGGCCGCATTACTCTGGCGACTTTTGTATGACTCTGTTAAAACCCTGACGGTTCCAGTACATATTAGTAAGAAAACTCTCTAGTTGTGGTAAAACTCTAAAAATACGCAATTAGAGTTTCCAGAAATGATTAAAAAGTTGGAAGAACCCCTTGAAATTAAAGTAAATTGATTCTTCCTACATTTCCTGCCGTTTGTAATCACAGACATTACCAGTGGAAAGCCGTGAAATGACCAGCAAACTGGTAATATTTACAACTCCGGGCACTTTAGGGAGCGTTTTCAATTGAATTTGCTTTCAAATATTAGGAATTCTTGTTTATACAGCTCAAAATTTGTGTAGAAAGCCTGTAAGTGAGGACTGTACTGCTTATGTTTACAATTGAGGCCGCATTACTCTGGCGACTTTTGTATGACTCTGTTAAAATCCTGCTGGTTCCAGTACATATTTGTAAAAAACTCTCTAGTTGTGGTAAAACTCTTAAAATACACAATTAGAGTTTCCAGAAATGATTAAAAACTTGGAAGAACCCCTTGAAATTAAAGTAAATAGATTCTTCCTACATTTCCTGCCGTTTGTAATCACAGACATTACCAGTGGAAAGCCGTGAAATGACCAACAAACTGATAATATTTACAACTCCGTGCACTTTAGGGAGCGTTTTCACTTGAATTTGCTTTCAAATATTAAGAATTCTAGTTTATACAGCTCAAAATTTGTGTAGAAAGCCTGTAAGTGAGGTCTAAACTGCGTATGTTTGCAATTGAGGCCGCATTACTATGGCGACTTTTGTATGACTCTGTTAAAATCCTGACGGTTCCAGTACATATTTGTTAGAAAACTCTCTAGTTGTGGTAAAACTCTTAAAATACGCAATTAGAGTTTCCAGAAATGATTAAAAACTTGGAAGAACCCCTTGAAATTAAAGTAAATAGATTCTTCCTACATTTCCTGCCGTTTGTAATCACAGACATTACCAGTGGAAAGCCGTGAAATGACCAGCAAACTGATAATATTTACAACTCCGTGCACTTTAGGGAGCGTTTTCACTTGAATTTGCTTTCAAATATTAGGAATTCTTGTTTATACAGCTCAAAATTTGTGTAGAAAGCCTGTAAGTTAGGACTGTACTGCTTATGTTTACAATTGAGGCCGCATTACTCTGGTGACTTTTGTATGACTCTGTTAAAATCCTGACGGTTCCAGTACATATTTGTAAGAAAACTCTCTAGTTGTGGTAAAACTCTTAAAATACGCAATTAGAGTTTCCAGAAATAATTAAAAAGTTGGAAGAACCCCTTGAAATTAAAGTAAATTGATTCTTCCTACATTTCCTGCCGTTTGTAATCACAGACATTACCAGTGGAAAGCCGTGAAATGACCAGCAAACTGATAATATTTACAACTCCGGGCACTTTAGGGAGCGTTTTCACTTGAATTTGCTTTCAAATATTAGGAATTCTTGTTTATACAGCTCAAAATTTGTGTAGAAAGCCTGTAAGTGAGGACTGTACTGCTTATGTTTACAATTGAGGCCGCATTACTCTGGCGACTTTTGTATGACTCTGTTAAAACCCCGACGGTTCCAGTACATATTTGTAAGAAAACTATCTAGTTGTGGTAAAACTCTTAAAATACGCAATTAGAGTTTCCAGAAATGATTAAAAAGTTGGAAGAACCCCTTGAAATTAAAGTAAATTGATTCTTCCAACATTTCCTGCCGTTTGTAATCACAGACATTACCAGTGGAAAGCCGTGAAATGACCAGCAAACTGGTAATATTTACAACTCCGGGCACTTTAGGGAGGGTTTTAACTTGAATTTGCTTTCAAATATTAGGAATTCTTGTTTATACAGCTCAAAATTTGTGTAGAAAGCCTGTAAGTGAGGACTGTACTGCTTATGTTTACAATTGAGGCCGCATTACTCTGGCGACTTTTGTATGACTCTGTTAAAATCCTGCCGGTTCCAGTACATATTTGTAAAAAACTCTCTAGTTGTGGTAAAACTCTTAAAATACGCAATTAGAGTTTCCAGAAATGATTAAAAAGTTGGAAGAACCCCTTGAAATTAAAGTAAATTGATTCTTCCTACATTTCCTGCCGTTTGTAATCACAGACATTACCAGTGGAAAGCCGTGAAATGACCAGCAAACTGATAATATTTACAACTCCGGGCACTTTAGGGAGGGTTTTAACTTGAATTTGCTTTCAAATATTAGGAATTCTTGTTTATACAGCTCAAAATTTGTGTAGAAAGCCTGTGAGGACTGTACTGCTTATGTTTACAATTGAGGCCGCATTACTCTGGCGACTTTTGTATGACTCTGTTAAAATCCTGCCGGTTCCAGTACATATTTGTAAAAAATTCTCTGGTTGTGGTAAAACTCTTAAAATACGCAATTAGAGTTTCCAGAAATGATTAAAAAGTTGGAAGAACCCCTTGAAATTAAAGTAAATTGATTCTTCCTACATTTCCTGCCGTTTGTAATCACAGACATTACCAGTGGAAAGCCGTGAAATGACCAGCAAACTGATAATATTTACAACTCCGGGCACTTTAGGGAGCGTTTTCACTTGAATTTGCTTTCAAATATTAGGAATTCTTGTTTATACAGCTCAAAATTTGTGTAGAAAGCCTGTAAGTGAGGACTGTACTGCTTATGTTTACAATTGAGGCCGCATTACTCTGGCGACTTTTGTATGACTCTGTTAAAATCCTGCCGGTTCCAGTACATATTTGTAAAAAACTCTCTGGTTGTGGTAAAACTCTTAAAATACGCAATTAGAGTTTCCAGAAATGATTAAAAAGTTGGAAGAACCCCTTGAAATTAAAGTAAATTGATTCTTCCTACATTTCCTGCCGTTTGTAATCACAGACATTACCAGTGGAAAGCCGTGAAATGACCAGCAAACTGATAACATTTACAACTCCGGGCACTTTAGCGAGCGTTTTCACTTGAATTTGCTTTCAAATATTAGGAATTCTTGTTTATACAGCTCAAAATTTGTGTAGAAAGCCTGTAAGTGAGGACTGTACTGCTTATGTTTACAATTGAGGCCGCATTACTCTGGCGACTTTTGTATGACTCTGTTAAAATCCTGACGGTTCCAGTACATATTAGTAAGAAAACTCTCTAGTTGTGGTAAAACTCTTAAAATACGCAATTAGAGTTTCCAGAAATGATTAAAAAGTTGGAAGAACCCCTTGAAATTAAAGTAAATTGATTCTTCCTACATTTCCTGCCGTTTGTAATCACAGACATTACCAGTGGAAAGCCGTGAAATGACCAGCAAACTGATAATATTTACAACTCCGGGCACTTTAGGGAGCGTTTTCACTTGAATTTGCTTTCAAATATTAGGAATTCTTGTTTATACAGCTCAAAATTTGTGTAGAAAGCCTGTAAGTGAGGACTGTACTGCTTATGTTTACAATTGAGGCCGCATTACTCTGGCGACTTTTGTATGACTCTGTTAAAACCCCGACGGTTCCAGTACATATTTGTAAGAAAACTATCTAGTTGTGGTAAAACTCTTAAAATACGCAATTAGAGTTTCCAGAAATGATTAAAAAGTTGGAAGAACCCCTTGAAATTAAAGTAAATTGATTCTTCCAACATTTCCTGCCGTTTGTAATCACAGACATTACCAGTGGAAAGCCGTGAAATGACCAGCAAACTGGTAATATTTACAACTCCGGGCACTTTAGGGAGGGTTTTAACTTGAATTTGCTTTCAAATATTAGGAATTCTTGTTTATACAGCTCAAAATTTGTGTAGAAAGCCTGTAAGTGAGGACTGTACTGCTTATGTTTACAATTGAGGCCGCATTACTCTGGCGACTTTTGTATGACTCTGTTAAAATCCTGCCGGTTCCAGTACATATTTGTAAAAAACTCTCTAGTTGTGGTAAAACTCTTAAAATACGCAATTAGAGTTTCCAGAAATGATTAAAAAGTTGGAAGAACCCCTTGAAATTAAAGTAAATTGATTCTTCCTACATTTCCTGCCGTTTGTAATCACAGACATTACCAGTGGAAAGCCGTGAAATGACCAGCAAACTGATAATATTTACAACTCCGGGCACTTTAGCGAGCGTTTTCACTTGAATTTGCTTTCAAATATTAGGAATTCTTGTTTATACAGCTCAAAATTTGTGTAGAAAGCCTGTAAGTGAGGACTGTACTGCTTATGTTTACAATTGAGGCCGCATTACTCTGGCGACTTTTGTATGACTCTGTTAAAACCCTGACGGTTCCAGTACATATTTGTAAGAAAACTATCTAGTTGTGGTAAAACTCTTAAAATACGCAATTAGAGTTTCCAGAAATGATTAAAAAGTTGGAAGAACCCCTTGAAATTAAAGTAAATTGATTCTTCCTACATTTCCTGCCGTTTGTAATCACAGACATTACCAGTGGAAAGCCGTGAAATGACCAGCAAACTGATAATATTTACAACTCCGGGCACTTTAGGGAGCGTTTTCACTTGAATTTGCTTTCAAATATTAGGAATTCTTGTTTATACAGCTCAAAATTTGTGTAGAAAGCCTGTAAGTGAGGACTGTACTGCTTATGTTTACAATTGAGGCCGCATTACTCTGGGGACTTTTGTATGACTCTGTTAAAACCCTGACGGTTCCAGTACATATTAGTAAGAAAACTCTCTAGTTGTGGTAAAACTCTTAAAATACGCAATTAGAGTTTCCAGAAATGATTAAAAAGTTGGAAGAACCCCTTGAAATTAAAGTAAATTGATTCTTCCTACATTTCCTGCGGTTTGTAATCACAGACATTACCAGTGGAAAGCCGTGAAATGACCAGCAAACTGATAATATTTACAACTCCGGGCACTTTAGGGAGCGTTTTCACTTGAATTTGCTTTCAAATATTAGGAATTCTTGTTTATACAGCTCAAAATTTGTGTAGAAAGCCTGTAAGTGAGGACTGTACTGCTTATGTTTACAATTGAGGCCGCATTACTCTGGCGACTTTTGTATGACTCTGTTAAAACCCCGACGGTTCCAGTACATATTTGTAAGAAAACTATCTAGTTGTGGTAAAACTCTTAAAATACGCAATTAGAGTTTCCAGAAATGATTAAAAAGTTGGAAGAACCCCTTGAAATTAAAGTAAATTGATTCTTCCTACATTTCCTGCCGTTTGTAATCACAGACATTACCAGTGGAAAGCCGTGAAATGACCAGCAAACTGATAATATTTACAACTCCGGGCACTTTAGCGAGCGTTTTCACTTGAATTTGCTTTCAAATATTAGGAATTCTTGTTTATACAGCTCAAAATTTGTGTAGAAAGCCTGTAAGTGAGGACTGTACTGCTTATGTTTACAATTGAGGCCGCATTACTCTGGCGACTGTTGTATGACTCTGTTAAAACCCTGACGGTTCAAGTACATATTTGTAAGAAAACTCTCTAGTTGTGGTAAAACTCTTAAAATACGCAATTAGAGTTTCCAGAAATGATTAAAAATTTGGAAGAACCCCTTGAAATTAAAGTAAATTGATTCTTCCTACATTTCCTGCCGTTTGTAATCACAGACATTACCAGTGGAAAGCCGTGAAATGACCAGCAAACTGATAATATTTACAACTCCGGGCACTTTAGGGAGCGTTTTCACTTGAATTTGCTTTCAAATATTAGGAATTCTTGTTTATACAGCTCAAAATTTGTGTAGAAAGCCTGTAAGTGAGGACTGTACTGCTTATGTTTACAATTGAGGCCGCATTACTCTGGCGACTTTTGTATGACTCTGTTAAAACACTGACGGTTCCAGTACATATTTGTAAGAAAACTATCTAGTTGTGGTAAAACTCTTAAAATACGCAATTAGAGTTTCCAGAAATGATTAAAAAGTTGGAAGAACCCCTTGAAATTAAAGTAAATTGATTCTTCCTACATTTCCTGCCGTTTGTAATCACAGACATTACCAGTGGAAAGCCGTGAAATGACCAGCAAACTGATAATATTTACAACTCCGGGCACTTTAGGGAGCGTTTTCACTTGAATTTGCTTTCAAACATTAGGAATTCTTGTTTATACAGCTCAAAATTTGTGTAGAAAGCCTGTAAGTGAGGACTGTACTGCTTATGTTTACAATTGAGGCCGCATTACTCTGGCAACTTTTGTATGACTCTGTTAAAACCCTGACGGTTCCAGTACATATTTGTAAGAAAACTATCTAGTTGTGGTAAAACTCTTAAAATACGCAATTAGAGTTTCCAGAAATGATTAAAAAGTTGGAAGAACCCCTTGAAATTAAAGTAAATTGATTCTTCCTACATTTCCTGCCGTTTGTAATCACAGACATTACCAGTGGAAACCCGTGAATTGACCAGCAATCTGATAATATTTACAACTCCGGGCACTTTAGGGAGGGTTTTAACTTGAATTTGCTTTCAAATATTAGGAATTCTTGTTTATACAGCTCAAAATTTGTGTAGAAAGCCTGTAAGTGAGGACTGTACTGCTTATGTTTACAATTGAGGCCGCATTACTCTGGCGACTTTTGTATGACTCTGTTAAAATCCTGCCGGTTCCAGTACATATTTGTAAAAAATTCTCTGGTTGTGGTAAAACTCTTAAAATATGCAATTAGAGTTTCCAGAAATGATTAAAAAGTTGGAAGAACCCCTTGAAATTAAAGTAAATTGATTCTTCCTACATTTCCTGCCGTTTGTAATCACAGACATTACCAGTGGAAAGCCGTGAAATGACCAGCAAACTGATAATATTTACAACTCCGGGCACTTTAGCGAGCGTTTTCACTTGAATTTGCTTTCAAATATTAGGAATTCTTGTTTATACAGCTCAAAATTTGTGGAGAAAGCCTGTAAGTGAGGACTGTACTGCTTATGTTTACAATTGAGGCCGCATTACTCTGGCGACTTTTGTATGACTCTGTTAAAATCCTGACGGTTCCAGTACATATTAGTAAGAAAACTCTCTAGTTGTGGTAAAACTCTTAAAATACGCAATTAGAGTTTCCAGAAATGATTAAAAAGTTGGAAGAACCCCTTGAAATTAAAGTAAATTGATTCTTCCTACATTTCCTGCCGTTTGTAATCACAGACATTACCAGTGGAAAGCCGTGAAATGACCAGCAAACTGATAATATTTACAACTCCGGGCACTTTAGGGAGCGTTTTCACTTGAATTTGCTTTCAAATATTAGGAATTCTTGTTTATACAGCTCAAAATTTGTGTAGAAAGCCTGTAAGTGACGACTGTACTGCTTATGTTTACAATTGAGGCCGCATTACTCTGGCGACTTTTGTATGACTCTGTTAAAATCCTGCCGGTTCCAGTACATATTTGTAAAAAACTCTCTGGTTGTGGTAAAACTCTTAAAATACGCAATTAGAGTTTCCAGAAATGATTAAAAAGTTGGAAGAACCCCTTGAAATTAAAGTAAATTGATTCTTCCTACATTTCCTGCCGTTTGTAATCACAGACATTACCAGTGTAAAGCCATGAAATGACAAGCAAACTGATAATATTTACAACTCCGGGCACTTTAGGGAGCGTTTTCACTTGAATTTGCTTTCAAATATTAGGAATTCTTGTTTATACAGCTCAAAATTTGTGTAGAAAGCCTGTAAGTGAGGACTGTACTGCTTATGTTTACAATTGAGGCCGCATTACTCTGGCGACTTTTGTATGACTCTGTTAAAATCCTGCCGGTTCCAAAACATATTTGTAAAAAACTCTCTGGTTGTGGTAAAACTCTTAAAATACGCAATTAGAGTTTCCAGAAATGATTAAAAAGTTGGAAGAACCCCTTGAAATTAAAGTAAATTGATTCTTCCTACATTTCCTGCCGTTTGTAATCACAGACATTACCAGTGGAAAGCCGTGAAATGACCAGCAAACTGATAATATTTACAACTCCGGGCACTTTAGCGAGCGTTTTCACTTGAATTTGCTTTCAAATATTAGGAATTCTTGTTTATACAGCTCAAAATTTGTGTAGAAAGCCTGTAAGTGAGGACTGTACTGCTTATGTTTACAATTGAGGCCGCATTACTCTGGCGACTTTTGTATGACTCTGTTAAAATCCTGACGGTTCCAGTACATATTAGTAAGAAAACTCTCTAGTTGCGGTAAAACTCTTAAAATACGCAATTAGAGTTTCCAGAAATGATTAAAAAGTTGGAAGAACCCCTTGAAATTAAAGTAAATTGATTCTTCCTACATTTCCTGCCGTTTGTAATCACAGACATTACCAGTGGAAAGCCGTGAAATGACCAGCAAACTGATAACATTTACAGCTCCGGGCACTTTAGCGAGCGTTTTCACTTGAATTTGCTTTCAAATATTAGGAATTCTTGTTTATACAGCTCAAAATTTGTGTAGAAAGCCTGTAAGTGAGGACTGTACTGCTTATGTTTACAATTGAGGCCGCATTACTCTGGCGACTTTTGTATGACTCTGTTAAAATCCTGCCGGTTCCAGTACATATTTGTAAAAAAATTTCTAGTTGTGGTAAAACTCTTAAAATACGCAATTAGAGTTTCCAGAAATGATTAAAAAGTTGGAAGAACCCCTTGAAATTAAAGTAAATTGATTCTTCCTACATTTCCTGCCGTTTGTAACCACAGACATTACCAGTGGAAAGCCGTGAAATGACCAGCAAACTGATAATATTTACAACTCCGGGCACTTTAGGGAGCGTTTTCACTTGAATTTGCTTTCAAATATTAGGAATTCTTGTTTATACAGCTCAAAATTTGTGTAGAAAGCCTGTAAGTGAGGACTGTACTGCTTATGTTTACATTTGAGGCCGCATTACTCTGGCGACTTTTGTATGACTCTGTTAAAATCCTGCCGGTTCCAGTACATATTTGTAAGAAAACTCTCTGGTTGTGGTAAAACTCTTAAAATACGCAATTAGAGTTTCCAGAAATGATTAAAAAGTTGGAAGAACCCCTTGAAATTAAAGTAAATTGATTCTTCCTACATTTCCTGCCGTTTGTAATCACAGACATTACCAGTGGAAAGCCGTGAAATGACCAGCAAACTGATAATATTTACAACTCCGGGCACTTTAGCGAGCGTATTCACTTGAATTTGCTTTCAAATATTAGGAATTCTTGTTTATACAGCTCAAAATTTGTGGAGAAAGCCTGTAAGTGAGGACTGTACTGCTTATGTTTACAATTGAGGCCGCATTACTCTGGCGACTTTTGTATGACTCTGTTAAAATCCTGACGGTTCCAGTACATATTAGTAAGAAAACTCTCTAGTTGTGGTAAAACTCTTAAAATACGCAATTAGAGTTTCCAGAAATGATTAAAAAGTTGGAAGAACCCCTTGAAATGAAAGTAAATTGATTCTTCCTACATTTCCTGCCGTTTGTAATCACAGACATTACCAGTGGAAAGCCGTGAAATGACCAGCAAACTGATAATATTTACAACTCCGGGCACTTTAGGGAGCGTTTTCACTTGAATTTGCTTTCAAATATTAGGAATTCTTGTTTATACAGCTCAAAATTTGTGTAGAAAGCCTGTAAGTGAGGACTGTACTGCTTATGTTTACAATTGAGGCCGCATTACTCTGGCGACTTTTGTATGACTCTGTTAAAATCCTGACGGTTCCAGTACATATTAGTAAGAAAACTCTCTAGTTGTGGTAAAACTCTTAAAACACGCAATTAGAGTTTCCAGAAATGTTTAAAAACTTGGAAGAACCCCTTGAAATTAAAGTAAATAGATTCTTCCTACATTTCCTGCCGTTTGTAATCACAGACATTACCAGTGGAAAGCCGTGAAATGACCAGCAAACTGATAATATTTACAACTCCGGGCACTTTAGGGAGCGTTTTCACTTGAATTTGCTTTCAAATATTAGGAATTCTTGTTTATACAGCTCAAAATTTGTGTAGAAAGCCTGTAAGTGAGGACTGTACTGCTTATGTTTACAATTGAGGCCGCATTACTCTGGCGACTTTTGTATGACTCTGTTAAAATCCTGCCGGTTCCAGTACATATTTGTAAAAAACTCTCTGGTTGTGGTAAAACTCTTAAAATACGCAATTAGAGTTTCCAGAAATGATTAAAAAGTTGGAAGAACCCCTTGAAATTAAAGTAAATTGATTCTTCCTACATTTCCTGCCGTTTGTAATCACAGACATTACCAGTGGAAAGCCGTGAAATGACCAGCAAACTGATAACATTTACAACTCCGGGCACTTTAGGGAGCGTTTTCACATGAATTTGCTTTCAAATATTAGGAATTCTTGTTTATACAGCTCAAAATTTGTGTAGAGAGCCTGTAAGTGAGGTGTAAACTGCGTATGTTTACAATTGAGGCCCCATTACTCTGTCGACTATTGTATGACTCTGTTAAAATCCTGACGGTTCCAGTACATATTAGTAAGAAAACTCTCTAGTTGTGGTAAAACTCTTAAAATACGCAATTAGAGTTTCCAGAAATGATTAAAAAGTTGGAAGAACCCCTTGAAATTAAAGTAAATTGATTCTTCCTACATTTCCTGCCGTTTGTAATCACAGACATTACCAGTGGAAAGCCGTGAAATGACCAGCAAACTGATAATATTTACAACTCCGGGCACTTTAGGGAGCGTTTTCACTTGAATTTGCTTTCAAATATTAGGAATTCTTGTTTATACAGCTCAAAATTTGTGTAGAAAGCCTGTAAGTGAGGACTGTACTGCTTATGTTTACAATTGAGGCCGCATTACTCTGGCGACTTTTGTATGACTCTGTTAAAACCCTGACGGTTCCAGTACATATTTGTAAGAAAACTATCTAGTTGTGGTAAAACTCTTAAAATACGCAATTAGAGTTTCCAGAAATGATTAAAAAAATGGAAGAACCCCTTGAAATTAAAGTAAATTGATTCTTCCTACATTTCCTGCCGTTTGTAATCACAGACATTACCAGTGGAAAGCCGTGAAATGACCAGCAAACTGATAATATTTACAACTCCGGGCACTTTAGGGAGCGTTTTCACATGAATTTGCTTTCAAATATTAGGAATTCTTGTTTATACAGCTCAAAATTTGTGTAGAAAGCCTGTAAGTGACGACTGTACTGCTTATGTTTACAATTGAGGCCGCATTACTCTGGCGACTTTTGTATGACTCTGTTAAAATCCTGACGGTTCCAGTACATATTTGTAAGAAAACTCTCTATTTGTGGTAAAACTCTTAAAATACGCAATTAGAGTTTCCAGAAATGATTAAAAAGTTGGAAGAACCCCTTGAAATTAAAGTAAATTGATTCTTCCTACATTTCCTGCCGTTTGTAATCACAGACATTACCAGTGGAAAGCCGTGAAATGACCAGCAAACTGATAATATTTACAACTCCGGGCACTTTAGGGAGCGTTTTCACTTGAATTTGCTTTCAAATATTAGGAATTCTTGTTTATACAGCTCAAAATTTGTGTAGAAAGCCTGTAAGTGAGGACTGTACTGCTTATGTTTACAATTGAGGCCGCATTACTCTGGCGACTTTTGTATGACTCTGTTAAAATCCTGACGGTTCCAGTACATATTAGTAAGAAAACTCTCTAGTTGTGGTAAAACTCTTAAAACACGCAATTAGAGTTTCCAGAAATGATTAAAAACTTGGAAGAACCCCTTGAAATTAAAGTAAATAGATTCTTCCTACATTTCCTGCCGTTTGTAATCACAGACATTACCAGTGGAAAGCCGTGAAATGACCAGCAAACTGATAATATTTACAACTCCGGGCACTTTAGGGAGCGTTTTCACTTGAATTTGCTTTCAAATATTAGGAATTCTTGTTTATACAGCTCAAAATTTGTGTAGAAAGCCTGTAAGTGAGGACTGTACTGCTTATGTTTACAATTGAGGCCGCATTACTCTGGCGACTTTTGTATGACTCTGTTAAAATCCTGCCGGTTCCAGTACATATTTGTAAAAAACTCTCTGGTTGTGGTAAAACTCTTAAAATACGCAATTAGAGTTTCCAGAAATGATTAAAAAGTTGGAAGAACCCCTTGAAATTAAAGTAAATAGATTCTTCCTACATTTCCTGCCGTTTGTAATCACAGACATTACCAGTGGAAAGCCGTGAAATGACCAGCAAACTGATAATATTTACAATTCCGGGCACTTTAGCGAGCGTTTTCACTTGAATTTCCTTTCAAATATTAGGAATTCTTGTTTATACAGCTCAAAATTTGTGTAGAAAGCCTGTAAGTGAGGACTGTACTGCTTATGTTTACAATTGAGGCCGCATTACTCTGGCGACTTTTGTATGACTCTGTTAAAATCCTGCCGGTTCCAGTACATATTAGTAAGAAAACTGTCTAGTTGTGGTAAAACTCTTAAAATACGCAATTAGAGTTTCCAGAAATGATTAAAAAGTTGGAAGAACCCCTTGAAATTAAAGTAAATTGATTCTTCCTACATTTCCTGCCGTTTGTAATCACAGACATTACCAGTGGAAAGCCGTGAAATGACCAGCAAACTGATAACATTTACAACTCCGGGCACTTTAGGGAGCGTTTTCACATGAATTTGCTTTCAAATATTAGGAATTCTTGTTTATACAGCTCAAAATTTGTGTAGAGAGCCTGTAAGTGAGGTGTAAACTGCGTATGTTTACAATTGAGGCCCCATTACTCTGTCGACTATTGTATGACTCTGTTAAAATCCTGACGGTTCCAGTACATATTAGTAAGAAAACTCTCTAGTTGTGGTAAAACTCTTAAAATACGCAATTAGAGTTTCCAGAAATGATTAAAAAGTTGGAAGAACCCCTTGAAATTAAAGTAAATTGATTCTTCCTACATTTCCTGCCGTTTGTAATCACAGACATTACCAGTGGAAAGCCGTGAAATGACCAGCAAACTGATAATATTTACAACTCCGGGCACTTTAGGGAGCGTTTTCACTTGAATTTGCTTTCAAATATTAGGAATTCTTGTTTATACAGCTCAAAATTTGTGTAGAAAGCCTGTAAGTGAGGACTGTACTGCTTATGTTTACAATTGAGGCCGCATTACTCTGGCGACTTTTGTATGACTCTGTTAAAACCCTGACGGTTCCAGTACATATTTGTAAGAAAACTATCTAGTTGTGGTAAAACTCTTAAAATACGCAATTAGAGTTTCCAGAAATGATTAAAAAAATGGAAGAACCCCTTGAAATTAAAGTAAATTGATTCTTCCTACATTTCCTGCCGTTTGTAATCACAGACATTACCAGTGGAAAGCCGTGAAATGACCAGCAAACTGATAATATTTACAACTCCGGGCACTTTAGGGAGCGTTTTCACATGAATTTGCTTTCAAATATTAGGAATTCTTGTTTATACAGCTCAAAATTTGTGTAGAAAGCCTGTAAGTGACGACTGTACTGCTTATGTTTACAATTGAGGCCGCATTACTCTGGCGACTTTTGTATGACTCTGTTAAAATCCTGACGGTTCCAGTACATATTAGTAAGAAAACTCTCTATTTGTGGTAAAACTCTTAAAATACGCAATTAGAGTTTCCAGAAATGATTAAAAAGTTGGAAGAACCCCTTGAAATTAAAGTAAATTGATTCTTCCTACATTTCCTGCCGTTTGTAATCACAGACATTACCAGTGGAAAGCCGTGAAATGACCAGCAAACTGATAATATTTACAACTCCGGGCACTTTAGGGAGCGTTTTCACTTGAATTTGCTTTCAAATATTAGGAATTCTTGTTTATACAGCTCAAAATTTGTGTAGAAAGCCTGTAAGTGAGGACTGTACTCCTTATGTTTACAATTGATGCCGCATTACTCTGGCGACTTTTGTATGACTCTGTTAAAACCCTGACGGTTCCAGTACATATTTGTAAGAAAACTATCTAGTTGTGGTAAAACTCTTAAAATACGCAATTAGAGTTCCCAGAAATGATTAAAAACTTGGATGAACCCCTTGAAATTAAAGTAAATAGATTCTTCCTACATTTCCTGCCGTTTGTAATCACAGACATTACCAGTGGAAAGCCGTGAAATGACCAGCAAACTGATAACATTTACAACTCCGGGCACTTTAGCGAGCGTTTTCACATGAATTTGCTTTCAAATATTAGGAATTCTTGTTTATACAGCTCAAAATTTGTGTAGAAAGCCTGTAAGTGAGGACTGTACTGCTTATGTTTACAATTGAGGCCGCATTACTCTGGCGACTTTTGTATGACTCTGTTAAAATCCTGACGGTTCCAGTACATATTTGTAAGAAAACTCTCTAGTTGTGGTAAAACTCTTAAAATACGCAATTAGAGTTTCCAGAAATGATTAAAAACTTGGAAGAACCCCTTGAAATTAAAGTAAATAGATTCTTCCTACATTTCCTGCCGTTTGTAATCACAGACATTACCAGTGGAAAGCCGTGAAATGACCAGCAAACTGATAATATTTACAACTCCGGGCACTTTAGCGAGCGTTTTCACTTGAATTTGCTTTCAAATATTAGGAATTCTTGTTTATACAGCTCAAAATTTGTAGAAAGCCTGTAAGTGAGGTCTAAACTGCGTATGTTTACAATTGAGGCCCCATTACTCTGGCGACTTTTGTATGACTCTGTTAAAATCCTGACGGTTCCAGTACATATTAGTAAGAAAACTCTCTAGTTGTGGTAAAACTCTTAATACACGCAATTAGAGTTTCCAGAAATGATTAAAAACTTGGAAGAACCCCTTGAAATTAAAGTAAATAGATTCTTCCTACATTTCCTGCCGTTTGTAATCACAGACATTACCAGTGGAAAGCCGTGAAATGACCAGCAAACTGATAATATTTACAACTCCGGGCACTTTAGGGAGCGTTTTCACTTGAATTTGCTTCCAAATATTAGGAATTCTTGTTTATACAGCTCAAAATTTGTGTAGAAAGCCTGTAAGTGAGGACTGTACTGCTTATGTTTACAATTGAGGCCGCATTACTCTGGCGACTTTTGTATGACTCTGTTAAAACCCTGACGGTTCCAGTACATATTTGTAAAAAACTCTCTAGTTGTGGTAAAACTCTTAAAATACACAATTAGAGTTTCCAGAAATGATTAAAAACTTGGAAGAACCCCTTGAAATTAAAGTAAATAGATTCTTCCTACATTTCCTGCCGTTTGTAATCACAGACATTACCAGTGGAAAGCCGTGAAATGACCAGCAAACTGATAATATTTACAACTCCGTGCACTTTAGGGAGCGTTTTCACTTGAATTTGCTTTCAAATATTAGGAATTCTTGTTTATACAGCTCAAAATTTGTGTAGAGAGCCTGTAAGTGAGGTGTAAACTGCGTATGTTTACAATTGAGGCCCCATTACTCTGTCGACTATTGTATGACTCTGTTAAAATCCTGACGGTTCCAGTACATATTAGTAAGAAAACTCTCTAGTTGTGGTAAAACTCTTAAAATACGCAATTAGAGTTTCCAGAAATGATTAAAAAGTTGGAAGAACCCCTTGAAATTAAAGTAAATTGATTCTTCCTACATTTCCTGCCGTTTGTAATCACAGACATTACCAGTGGAAAGCCGTGAAATGACCAGCAAACTGATAATATTTACAACTCCGGGCACTTTAGGGAGCGTTTTCACTTGAATTTGCTTTCAAATATTAGGAATTCTTGTTTATACAGCTCAAAATTTGTGTAGAAAGCCTGTAAGTGAGGACTGTACTGCTTATGTTTACAATTGAGGCCGCATTACTCTGGCGACTTTTGTATGACTCTGTTAAAACCCTGACGGTTCCAGTACATATTTGTAAGAAAACTATCTAGTTGTGGTAAAACTCTTAAAATACGCAATTAGAGTTTCCAGAAATGATTAAAAAAATGGAAGAACCCCTTGAAATTAAAGTAAATTGATTCTTCCTACATTTCCTGCCGTTTGTAATCACAGACATTACCAGTGGAAAGCCGTGAAATGACCAGCAAACTGATAATATTTACAACTCTGGGCACTTTAGGGAGCGTTTTCACATGAATTTGCTTTCAAATATTAGGAATTCTTGTTTATACAGCTCAAAATTTGTGTAGAAAGCCTGTAAGTGACGACTGTACTGCTTATGTTTACAATTGAGGCCGCATTACTCTGGCGACTTTTGTATGACTCTGTTAAAATCCTGACGGTTCCAGTACATATTTGTAAGAAAACTCTCTATTTGTGGTAAAACTCTTAAAATACGCAATTAGAGTTTCCAGAAATGATTAAAAAGTTGGAAGAACCCCTTGAAATTAAAGTAAATTGATTCTTCCTACATTTCCTGCCGTTTGTAATCACAGACATTACCAGTGGAAAGCCGTGAAATGACCAGCAAACTGATAATATTTACAACTCCGGGCACTTTAGGGAGCGTTTTCACTTGAATTTGCTTTCAAATATTAGGAATTCTTGTTTATACAGCTCAAAATTTGTGTAGAAAGCCTGTAAGTGAGGACTGTACTCCTTATGTTTACAATTGATGCCGCATTACTCTGGCGACTTTTGTATGACTCTGTTAAAACCCTGACGGTTCCAGTACATATTTGTAAGAAAACTCTCTAGTTGTGGTAAAACTCTTAAAATACGCAATTAGAGTTCCCAGAAATGATTAAAAACTTGGATGAACCCCTTGAAATTAAAGTAAATAGATTCTTCCTACATTTCCTGCCGTTTGTAATCACAGACATTACCAGTGGAAAGCCGTGAAATGACCAGCAAACTGATAATATTTACAACTCCGGGCACTTTAGCGAGCGTTTTCACATGAATTTGCTTTCAAATATTAGGAATTCTTGTTTATACAGCTCAAAATTTGTGTAGAAAGCCTGTAAGTGAGGACTGTACTGCTTATGTTTACAATTGAGGCCGCATTACTCTGGCGACTTTTGTATGACTCTGTTAAAATCCTGACGGTTCCAGTACATATTTGTAAGAAAACTCTCTAGTTGTGGTAAAACTCTTAAAATACGCAATTAGAGTTTCCAGAAATGATTAAAAACTTGGAAGAACCCCTTGAAATTAAAGTAAATAGATTCTTCCTACATTTCCTGCCGTTTGTAATCACAGACATTACCAGTGGAAAGCCGTGAAATGACCAGCAAACTGATAATATTTACAACTCCGGGCACTTTAGCGAGCGTTTTCACTTGAATTTGCTTTCAAATATTAGGAATTCTTGTTTATACAGCTCAAAATTTGTAGAAAGCCTGTAAGTGAGGTCTAAACTGCGTATGTTTACAGTTGAGGCCCCATTACTCTGGCGACTTTTGTATGACTCTGTTAAAATCCTGACGGTTCCAGTACATATTAGTAAGAAAACTCTCTAGTTGTGGTAAAACTCTTAAAACACGCAATTAGAGTTTCCAGAAATGATTAAAAACTTGGAAGAACCCCTTGAAATTAAAGTAAATAGATTCTTCCTACATTTCCTGCCGTTTGTAATCACAGACATTACCAGTGGAAAGCCGTGAAATGACCAGCAAACTGATAATATTTACAACTCCGGGCACTTTAGGGAGCGTTTTCACTTGAATTTGCTTCCAAATATTAGGAATTCTTGTTTATACAGCTCAAAATTTGTGTAGAAAGCCTGTAAGTGAGGACTGTACTGCTTATGTTTACAATTGAGGCCGCATTACTCTGGCGACTTTTGTATGACTCTGTTAAAACCCTGACGGTTCCAGTACATATTTGTAAAAAACTCTCTAGTTGTGGTAAAACTCTTAAAATACACAATTAGAGTTTCCAGAAATGATTAAAAACTTGGAAGAACCCCTTGAAATTAAAGTAAATAGATTCTTCCTACATTTCCTGCCGTTTGTAATCACAGACATTACCAGTGGAAAGCCGTGAAATGACCAGCAAACTGATAATATTTACAACTCCGTGCACTTTAGGGAGCGTTTTCACTTGAATTTGCTTTCAAATATTAGGAATTCTTGTTTATACAGCTCAAAATTTGTGTAGAGAGCCTGTAAGTGAGGTGTAAACTGCGTATGTTTACAATTGAGGCCCCATTACTCTGTCGACTATTGTATGACTCTGTTAAAATCCTGACGGTTCCAGTACATATTAGTAAGAAAACTCTCTAGTTGTGGTAAAACTCTTAAAATACGCAATTAGAGTTTCCAGAAATGATTAAAAAGTTGTAAGAACCCCTTGAAATTAAAGTAAATTGATTCTTCCTACATTTCCTGCCGTTTGTAATCACAGACATTACCAGTGGAAAGCCGTGAAATGACCAGCAAACTGATAATATTTACAACTCCGGGCACTTTAGGGAGCGTTTTCACTTGAATTTGCTTTCAAATATTAGGAATTCTTGTTTATACAGCTCAAAATTTGTGTAGAAAGCCTGTAAGTGAGGACTGTACTGCTTATGTTTACAATTGAGGCCGCATTACTCTGGCGACTTTTGTATGACTCTGTTAAAACCCTGACGGTTCCAGTACATATTTGTAAGAAAACTATCTAGTTGTGGTAAAACTCTTAAAATACGCAATTAGAGTTTCCAGAAATGATTAAAAAAATGGAAGAACCCCTTGAAATTAAAGTAAATTGATTCTTCCTACATTTCCTGCCGTTTGTAATCACAGACATTACCAGTGGAAAGCCGTGAAATGACCAGCAAACTGATAATATTTACAACTCCGGGCACTTTAGGGAGCGTTTTCACATGAATTTGCTTTCAAATATTAGGAATTCTTGTTTATACAGCTCAAAATTTGTGTAGAAAGCCTGTAAGTGACGACTGTACTGCTTATGTTTACAATTGAGGCCGCATTACTCTGGCGACTTTTGTATGACTCTGTTAAAATCCTGACGGTTCCAGTACATATTTGTAAGAAAACTCTCTATTTGTGGTAAAACTCTTAAAATACGCAATTAGAGTTTCCAGAAATGATTAAAAAGTTGGAAGAACCCCTTGAAATTAAAGTAAATTGATTCTTCCTACATTTCCTGCCGTTTGTAATCACAGACATTACCAGTGGAAAGCCGTGAAATGACCAGCAAACTGATAATATTTACAACTCCGGGCACTTTAGGGAGCGTTTTCACTTGAATTTGCTTTCAAATATTAGGAATTCTTGTTTATACAGCTCAAAATTTGTGTAGAAAGCCTGTAAGTGAGGACTGTACTCCTTATGTTTACAATTGATGCCGCATTACTCTGGCGACTTTTGTATGACTCTGTTAAAACCCTGACGGTTCCAGTACATATTTGTAAGAAAACTCTCTAGTTGTGGTAAAACTCTTAAAATACGCAATTAGAGTTCCCAGAAATGATTAAAAACTTGGATGAACCCCTTGAAATTAAAGTAAATAGATTCTTCCTACATTTCCTGCCGTTTGTAATCACAGACATTACCAGTGGAAAGCCGTGAAATGACCAGCAAACTGATAACATTTACAACTCCGGGCACTTTAGCGAGCGTTTTCACATGAATTTGCTTTCAAATATTAGGAATTCTTGTTTATACAGCTCAAAATTTGTGTAGAAAGCCTGTAAGTGAGGACTGTACTGCTTATGTTTACAATTGAGGCCGCATTACTCTGGCGACTTTTGTATGACTCTGTTAAAATCCTGACGGTTCCAGTACATATTTGTAAGAAAACTCTCTAGTTGTGGTAAAACTCTTAAAATACGCAATTAGAGTTTCCAGAAATGATTAAAAACTTGGAAGAACCCCTTGAAATTAAAGTAAATAGATTCTTCCTACATTTCCTGCCGTTTGTAATCACAGACATTACCAGTGGAAAGCCGTGAAATGACCAGCAAACTGATAATATTTACAACTCCGGGCACTTTAGCGAGCGTTTTCACTTGAATTTGCTTTCAAATATTAGGAATTCTTGTTTATACAGCTCAAAATTTGTAGAAAGCCTGTAAGTGAGGTCTAAACTGCGTATGTTTACAATTGAGGCCCCATTACTCTGGCGACTTTTTTATGACTCTGTTAAAATCCTGACGGTTCCAGTACATATTAGTAAGAAAAATCTCTAGTTGTGGTAAAACTCTTAAAACACGCAATTAGAGTTTCCAGAAATGATTAAAAACTTGGAAGAACCCCTTGAAATTAAAGTAAATAGATTCTTCCTACATTTCCTGCCGTTTGTAATCACAGACATTACCAGTGGAAAGCCGTGAAATGACCAGCAAACTGATAATATTTACAACTCCGGGCACTTTAGGGAGCGTTTTCACTTGAATTTGCTTCCAAATATTAGGAATTCTTGTTTATACAGCTCAAAATTTGTGTAGAAAGCCTGTAAGTGAGGACTGTACTGCTTATGTTTACAATTGAGGCCGCATTACTCTGGCGACTTTTGTATGACTCTGTTAAAACCCTGACGGTTCCAGTACATATTTGTAAAAAACTCTCTAGTTGTGGTAAAACTCTTAAAATACACAATTAGAGTTTCCAGAAATGATTAAAAACTTGGAAGAACCCCTTGAAATTAAAGTAAATAGATTCTTCCTACATTTCCTGCCGTTTGTAATCACAGACATTACCAGTGGAAAGCCGTGAAATGACCAGCAAACTGATAATATTTACAACTCCGGGCACTTTAGGGAGCGTTTCCACTTGAATTTGCTTTCAAATATTAGGAATTCTTGTTTATACAGCTCAAAATTTGTGTAGAAAGCCTGTAAGTGAGGACTGTACTGCTTATGTTTACAATTGAGGCCGCATTACTCTGGCGACTTTTGTATGACTCTGTTAAAATCCTGCTGGTTCCAGTACATATTTGTAAAAAACTCTCTAGTTGTGGTAAAACTCTTAAAATACACAATTAGAGTTTCCAGAAATGATTAAAAACTTGGAAGAACCCCTTGAAATTAAAGTAAATAGATTCTTCCTACATTTCCTGCCGTTTGTAATCACAGACATTACCAGTGGAAAGCCGTGAAATGACCAACAAACTGATAATATTTACAACTCCGTGCACTTTAGGGAGCGTTTTCACTTGAATTTGCTTTCAAATATTAAGAATTCTAGTTTATACAGCTCAAAATTTGTGTAGAAAGCCTGTAAGTGAGGTCTAAACTGCGTATGTTTGCAATTGAGGCCGCATTACTATGGCGACTTTTGTATGACTCTGTTAAAATCCTGACGGTTCCAGTACATATTTGTTAGAAAACTCTCTAGTTGTGGTAAAACTATTAAAATACGCAATTAGAGTTTCCAGAAATGATTGAAAACTTGGAAGAACCCCTTGAAATTAAAGTAAATAGATTCTTCCTACATTTCCTGCCGTTTGTAATCACAGACATTACCAGTGGAAAGCCGTGAAATGACCAGCAAACTGATAATATTTACAACTCCGGGCACTTTAGGGAGCGTTTTCACTTGAATTTGCTTTCAAATATTAGGAATTCTTGTTTATACAGCTCAAAATTTGTGTAGAAAGCCTGTAAGTGAGGACTGTACTCCTTATGTTTACAATTGAGGCCGCATTACTCTGGCGACTTTTGTATGACTCTGTTAAAACCCTGACGGTTCCAGTACATATTTGTAAGAAAACTATCTAGTTGTGGTAAAACTCTTAAAATACGCAATTAGAGTTCCCAGAAATGATTAAAAACTTGGATGAACCCCTTGAAATTAAAGTAAATAGATTCTTCCTACATTTCCTGCCGTTTGTAATCACAGACATTACCAGTGGAAAGCCGTGAAATGACCAGCAAACTGATAACATTTACAACTCCGGGCACTTTAGCGAGCGTTTTCACATGAATTTGCTTTCAAATATTAGGAATTCTTGTTTATACAGCTCAAAATTTGTGTAGAAAGCCTGTAAGTGAGGACTGTACTGCTTATGTTTACAATTGAGGCCGCATTACTCTGGCGACTTTTGTATGACTCTGTTAAAATCCTGACGGTTCCAGTACATATTTGTAAGAAAACTCTCTAGTTGTGGTAAAACTCTTAAAATACGCAATTAGAGTTTCCAGAAATGATTAAAAACTTGGAAGAACCCCTTGAAATTAAAGTAAATAGATTCTTCCTACATTTCCTGCCGTTTGTAATCACAGACATTACCAGTGGAAAGCCGTGAAATGACCAGCAAACTGATAATATTTACAACTCCGGGCACTTTAGCGAGCGTTTTCACGTGAATTTGCTTTCAAATATTAGGAATTCTTGTTTATACAGCTCAAAATTTGTAGAAAGCCTGTAAGTGAGGTCTAAACTGCGTATGTTTACAATTGAGGCCCCATTACTCTGGCGACTTTTGTATGACTCTGTTAAAATCCTGACGGTTCCAGTACATATTAGTAAGAAAACTCTCTAGTTGTGGTAAAACTCTTAAAACACGCAATTAGAGTTTCCAGAAATGATTAAAAACTTGGAAGAACCCCTTGAAATTAAAGTAAATAGATTCTTCCTACATTTCCTGCCGTTTGTAATCACAGACATTACCAGTGGAAAGCCGTGAAATGACCAGCAAACTGATAATATTTACAACTCCGGGCACTTTAGGGAGCGTTTTCACTTGAATTTGCTTCCAAATATTAGGAATTCTTGTTTATACAGCTCAAAATTTGTGTAGAAAGCCTGTAAGTGAGGACTGTACTGCTTATGTTTACAATTGAGGCCGCATTACTCTGGC
Organism: Myotis nattereri; assembly: GCF_964212035.1. Classification (NCBI taxonomy): domain Eukaryota; kingdom Metazoa; phylum Chordata; class Mammalia; order Chiroptera; family Vespertilionidae; genus Myotis; species Myotis nattereri. The sequence continues at coordinate 31,985 of NW_027669588.1, read as the reverse complement.
GACTTTTGTATGACTCTGTTAAAACCCTGACGGTTCCAGTACATATTTGTAAAAAACTCTCTAGTTGTGGTAAAACTCTTAAAATACACAATTAGAGTTTCCAGAAATGATTAAAAACTTGGAAGAACCCCTTGAAATTAAAGTAAATAGATTCTTCCTACATTTCCTGCCGTTTGTAATCACAGACATTACCAGTGGAAAGCCGTGAAATGACCAGCAAACTGATAATATTTACAACTCCGGGCACTTTAGCGAGCGTTTTCACTTGAATTTGCTTTCAAATATTAGGAATTCTTGTTTATACAGCTCAAAATTTGTAGAAAGCCTGTAAGTGAGGTCTAAACTGCGTATGTTTACAATTGAGGCCCCATTACTCTGGCGACTTTTGTATGACTCTGTTAAAATCCTGACGGTTCCAGTACATATTAGTAAGAAAACTCTCTAGTTGTGGTAAAACTCTTAAAACACGCAATTAGAGTTTCCAGAAATGATTAAAAACTTGGAAGAACCCCTTGAAATTAAAGTAAATAGATTCTTCCTACATTTCCTGCCGTTTGTAATCACAGACATTACCAGTGGAAAGCCGTGAAATGACCAGCAAACTGATAATATTTACAACTCCGGGCACTTTAGGGAGCGTTTTCACTTGAATTTGCTTCCAAATATTAGGAATTCTTGTTTATACAGCTCAAAATTTGTGTAGAAAGCCTGTAAGTGAGGACTGTACTGCTTATGTTTACAATTGAGGCCGCATTACTCTGGCGACTTTTGTATGACTCTGTTAAAACCCTGACGGTTCCAGTACATATTTGTAAAAAACTCTCTAGTTGTGGTTAAACTCTTAAAATACACAATTAGAGTTTCCAGAAATGATTAAAAACTTGGAAGAACCCCTTGAAATTAAAGTAAATAGATTCTTCCTACATTTCCTGCCGTTTGTAATCACAGACATTACCAGTGGAAAGCCGTGAAATGACCAGCAAACTGATAATATTTACAACTCCGTGCACTTTAGGGAGCGTTTTCACTTGAATTTGCTTTCAAATATTAGGAATTCTTGTTTATACAGCTCAAAATTTGTGTAGAGAGCCTGTAAGTGAGGTGTAAACTGCGTATGTTTACAATTGAGGCCCCATTACTCTGTCGACTATTGTATGACTCTGTTAAAATCCTGACGGTTCCAGTACATATTAGTAAGAAAACTCTCTAGTTGTGGTAAAACTCTTAAAATACGCAATTAGAGTTTCCAGAAATGATTAAAAAGTTGGAAGAACCCCTTGAAATTAAAGTAAATTGATTCTTCCTACATTTCCTGCCGTTTGTAATCACAGACATTACCAGTGGAAAGCCGTGAAATGACCAGCAAACTGATAATATTTACAACTCCGGGCACTTTAGGGAGCGTTTTCACTTGAATTTGCTTTCAAATATTAGGAATTCTTGTTTATACAGCTCAAAATTTGTGTAGAAAGCCTGTAAGTGAGGACTGTACTCCTTATGTTTACAATTGATGCCGCATTACTCTGGCGACTTTTGTATGACTCTGTTAAAACCCTGACGGTTCCAGTACATATTTGTAAGAAAACTATCTAGTTGTGGTAAAACTCTTAAAATACGCAATTAGAGTTCCCAGAAATGATTAAAAACTTGGATGAACCCCTTGAAATTAAAGTAAATAGATTCTTCCTACATTTCTTGCCGTTTGTAATCACAGACATTACCAGTGGAAAGCCGTGAAATGACCAGCAAACTGATAACATTTACAACTCCGGGCACTTTAGCGAGCGTTTTCACATGAATTTGCTTTCAAATATTAGGAATTCTTGTTTATACAGCTCAAAATTTGTGTAGAAAGCCTGTAAGTGAGGACTGTACTGCTTATGTTTACAATTGAGGCCGCATTACTCTGGCGACTTTTGTATGACTCTGTTAAAATCCTGACGGTTCCAGTACATATTTGTAAGAAAACTCTCTAGTTGTGGTAAAACTCTTAAAATACGCAATTAGAGTTTCCAGAAATGATTAAAAACTTGGAAGAACCCCTTGAAATTAAAGTAAATAGATTCTTCCTACATTTCCTGCAGTTTGTAATCACAGACATTACCAGTGGAAAGCCGTGAAATGACCAGCAAACTGATAATATTTACAACTCCGGGCACTTTAGCGAGCGTTTTCACTTGAATTTGCTTTCAAATATTAGGAATTCTTGTTTATACAGCTCAAAATTTGTAGAAAGCCTGTAAGTGAGGTCTAAACTGCGTATGTTTACAATTGAGGCCCCATTACTCTGGCGACTTTTGTATGACTCTGTTAAAATCCTGACGGTTCCAGTACATATTAGTAAGAAAACTCTCTAGTTGTGGTAAAACTCTTAAAACACGCAATTAGAGTTTCCAGAAATGATTAAAAACTTGGAAGAACCCCTTGAAATTAAAGTAAATAGATTCTTCCTACATTTCCTGCCGTTTGTAATCACAGACATTACCAGTGGAAAGCCGTGAAATGACCAGCAAACTGATAATATTTACAACTCCGGGCACTTTAGGGAGCGTTTTCACTTGAATTTGCTTCCAAATATTAGGAATTCTTGTTTATACAGCTCAAAATTTGTGTAGAAAGCCTGTAAGTGAGGACTGTACTGCTTATGTTTACAATTGAGGCCGCATTACTCTGGCGACTTTTGTATGACTCTGTTAAAACCCTGACGGTTCCAGTACATATTTGTAAAAAACTCTCTAGTTGTGGTAAAACTCTTAAAATACACAATTAGAGTTTCCAGAAATGATTAAAAACTTGGAAGAACCCCTTGAAATTAAAGTAAATAGATTCTTCCTACATTTCCTGCCGTTTGTAATCACAGACATTACCAGTGGAAAGCCGTGAAATGACCAGCAAACTGATAATATTTACAACTCCGGGCACTTTAGGGAGCGTTTTCACTTGAATTTGCTTCCAAATATTAGGAATTCTTGTTTATACAGCTCAAAATTTGTGTAGAAAGCCTGTAAGTGAGGACTGTACTGCTTATGTTTACAATTGAGGCCGCATTACTCTGGCGACTTTTGTATGACTCTGTTAAAATCCTGCTGGTTCCAGTACATATTTGTAAAAAACTCTCTAGTTGTGGTAAAACTCTTAAAATACACAATTAGAGTTTCCAGAAATGATTAAAAACTTGGAAGAACCCCTTGCAATTAAAGTAAATAGATTCTTCCTACATTTCCTGCCGTTTGTAATCACAGACATTACCAGTGGAAAGCCGTGTAATGACCAACAAACTGATAATATTTACAACTCCGTGCACTTTAGGGAGCGTTTTCACTTGAATTTGCTTTCAAATATTAAGAATTCTAGTTTATACAGCTCAAAATTTGTGTAGAAAGCCTGTAAGTGAGGTCTAAACTGCGTATGTTTGCAATTGAGGCCGCATTACTATGGCGACTTTTGTATGACTCTGTTAAAATCCTGACGGTTCCAGTACATATTTGTTAGAAAACTCTCTAGTTGTGGTAAAACTATTAAAATACGCAATTAGAGTTTCCAGAAATGATTGAAAACTTGGAAGAACCCCTTGAAATTAAAGTAAATAGATTCTTCCTACATTTCCTGCCGTTTGTAATCACAGACATTACCAGTGGAAAGCCGTGAAATGACCAGCAAACTGATAATATTTACAACTCCGGGCACTTTAGGGAGCGTTTTCACTTGAATTTGCTTTCAAATATTAGGAATTCTTGTTTATACAGCTCAAAATTTGTGTAGAAAGCCTGTAAGTGAGGACTGTACTGCTTATGTTTACAATTGAGGCCGCATTACTCTGGCGACTTTTGTATGACTCTGTTAAAACCCTGACGGTTCCAGTACATATTTGTAAAAAACTCTCTAGTTGTGGTAAAACTCTTAAAATACACAATTAGAGTTTCCAGAAATGATTAAAAACTTGGAAGAACCCCTTGAAATTAAAGTAAATAGATTCTTCCTACATTTCCTGCCGTTTGTAATCACAGACATTACCAGTGGAAAGCCGTGAAATGACCAGCAAACTGATAATATTTACAACTCCGGGCACTTTAGCGAGCGTTTTCACTTGAATTTGCTTTCAAATATTAGGAATTCTTGTTTATACAGCTCAAAATTTGTAGAAAGCCTGTAAGTGAGGTCTAAACTGCGTATGTTTACAATTGAGGCCCCATTACTCTGGCGACTTTTGTATGACTCTGTTAAAATCCTGACGGTTCCAGTACATATTAGTAAGAAAACTCTCTAGTTGTGGTAAAACTCTTAAAACACGCAATTAGAGTTTCCAGAAATGATTAAAAACTTGGAAGAACCCCTTGAAATTAAAGTAAATAGATTCTTCCTACATTTCCTGCCGTTTGTAATCACAGACATTACCAGTGGAAAGCCGTGAAATGACCAGCAAACTGATAATATTTACAACTCCGGGCACTTTAGGGAGCGTTTTCACTTGAATTTGCTTCCAAATATTAGGAATTCTTGTTTATACAGCTCAAAATTTGTGTAGAAAGCCTGTAAGTGAGGACTGTACTGCTTATGTTTACAATTGAGGCCGCATTACTCTGGCGACTTTTGTATGACTCTGTTAAAACCCTGACGGTTCCAGTACATATTTGTAAAAAACTCTCTAGTTGTGGTTAAACTCTTAAAATACACAATTAGAGTTTCCAGAAATGATTAAAAACTTGGAAGAACCCCTTGAAATTAAAGTAAATAGATTCTTCCTACATTTCCTGCCGTTTGTAATCACAGACATTACCAGTGGAAAGCCGTGAAATGACCAGCAAACTGATAATATTTACAACTCCGTGCACTTTAGGGAGCGTTTTCACTTGAATTTGCTTTCAAATATTAGGAATTCTTGTTTATACAGCTCAAAATTTGTGTAGAGAGCCTGTAAGTGAGGTGTAAACTGCGTATGTTTACAATTGAGGCCCCATTACTCTGTCGACTATTGTATGACTCTGTTAAAATCCTGACGGTTCCAGTACATATTAGTAAGAAAACTCTCTAGTTGTGGTAAAACTCTTAAAATACACAATTAGAGTTTCCAGAAATGATTAAAAAGTTGGAAGAACCCCTTGAAATTAAAGTAAATTGATTCTTCCTACATTTCCTGCCGTTTGTAATCACAGACATTACCAGTGGAAAGCCGTGAAATGACCAGCAAACAGATAATATTTACAACTCCGGGCACTTTAGGGAGCGTTTTCACTTGAATTTGCTTTCAAATATTAGGAATTCTTGTTTATACAGCTCAAAATTTGTGTAGAAAGCCTGTAAGTGAGGACTGTACTGCTTATGTTTACAATTGAGGCCGCATTACTCTGGCGACTTTTGTATGACTCTGTTAAAACCCTGACGGTTCCAGTACATATTTGTAAGAAAACTATCTAGTTGTGGTAAAACTCTTAAAATACGCAATTAGAGTTTCCAGAAATGATTAAAAAAATGGAAGAACCCCTTGAAATTAAAGTAAATTGATTCTTCCTACATTTCCTGCCGTTTGTAATCACAGACATTACCAGTGGAAAGCCGTGAAATGACCAGCAAACTGATAATATTTACAACTCCGGGCACTTTAGGGAGCGTTTTCACATGAATTTGCTTTCAAATATTAGGAATTCTTGTTTATACAGCTCAAAATTTGTGTAGAAAGCCTGTAAGTGACGACTGTACTGCTTATGTTTACAATTGAGGCCGCATTACTCTGGCGACTTTTGTATGACTCTGTTAAAATCCTGACGGTTCCAGTACATATTTGTAAGAAAACTCTCTATTTGTGGTAAAACTCTTAAAATACGCAATTAGAGTTTCCAGAAATGATTAAAAAGTTGGAAGAACCCCTTGAAATTAAAGTAAATTGATTCTTCCTACATTTCCTGCCGTTTGTAATCACAGACATTACCAGTGGAAAGCCGTGAAATGACCAGCAAACTGATAATATTTACAACTCCGGGCACTTTAGGGAGCGTTTTCACTTGAATTTGCTTTCAAATATTAGGAATTCTTGTTTATACAGCTCAAAATTTGTGTAGAAAGCCTGTAAGTGAGGACTGTACTCCTTATGTTTACAATTGATGCCGCATTACTCTGGCGACTTTTGTATGACTCTGTTAAAACCCTGACGGTTCCAGTACATATTTGTAAGAAAACTATCTAGTTGTGGTAAAACTCTTAAAATACGCAATTAGAGTTCCCAGAAATGATTAAAAACTTGGATGAACCCCTTGAAATTAAAGTAAATAGATTCTTCCTACATTTCCTGCCGTTTGTAATCACAGACATTACCAGTGGAAAGCCGTGAAATGACCAGCAAACTGATAACATTTACAACTCCGGGCACTTTAGCGAGCGTTTTCACATGAATTTGCTTTCAAATATTAGGAATTCTTGTTTATACAGCTCAAAATTTGTGTAGAAAGCCTGTAAGTGAGGACTGTACTGCTTATGTTTACAATTGAGGCTGCATTACTCTGGCGACTTTTGTATGACTCTGTTAAAATCCTGACGGTTCCAGTACATATTTGTAAGAAAACTCTCTAGTTGTGGTAAAACTCTTAAAATACGCAATTAGAGTTTCCAGAAATGATTAAAAACTTGGAAGAACCCCTTGAAATTAAAGTAAATAGATTCTTCCTACATTTCCTGCCGTTTGTAATCACAGACATTACCAGTGGAAAGCCGTGAAATGACCAGCAAACTGATAATATTTACAACTCCGGGCACTTTAGGGAGCGTTTTCACTTGAATTTGCTTCCAAATATTAGGAATTCTTGTTTATACAGCTCAAAATTTGTGTAGAAAGCCTGTAAGTGAGGACTGTACTGCTTATGTTTACAATTGAGGCCGCATTACTCTGGCGACTTTTGTATGACTCTGTTAAAACCCTGACGGTTCCAGTACATATTTGTAAAAAACTCTCTAGTTGTGGTAAAACTCTTAAAATACACAATTAGAGTTTCCAGAAATGATTAAAAACTTGGAAGAACCCCTTGAAATTAAAGTAAATAGATTCTTCCTACATTTCCTGCCGTTTGTAATCACAGACATTACCAGTGGAAAGCCGTGAAATGACCAACAAACTGATAATATTTACAACTCCGTGCACTTTAGGGAGCGTTTTCACTTGAATTTGCTTTCAAATATTAAGAATTCTAGTTTATACAGCTCAAAATTTGTGTAGAAAGCCTGTAAGTGAGGTCTAAACTGCGTATGTTTGCAATTGAGGCCGCATTACTATGGCGACTTTTGTATGACTCTGTTAAAATCCTGACGGTTCCAGTACATATTTGTTAGAAAACTCTCTAGTTGTGGTAAAACTATTAAAATACGCAATTAGAGTTTCCAGAAATGATTGAAAACTTGGAAGAACCCCTTGAAATTAAAGTAAATAGATTCTTCCTACATTTCCTGCCGTTTGTAATCACAGACATTACCAGTGGAAAGCCGTGAAATGACCAGCAAACTGATAATATTTACAACTCCGGGCACTTTAGGGAGCGTTTTCACTTGAATTTGCTTTCAAATATTAGGAATTCTTGTTTATACAGCTCAAAATTTGTGTAGAAAGCCTGTAAGTGAGGACTGTACTCCTTATGTTTACAATTGAGGCCGCATTACTCTGGCGACTTTTGTATGACTCTGTTAAAACCCTGACGGTTCCAGTACATATTTGTAAGAAAACTATCTAGTTGTGGTAAAACTCTTAAAATACGCAATTAGAGTTCCCAGAAATGATTAAAAACTTGGATGAACCCCTTGAAATTAAAGTAAATAGATTCTTCCTACATTTCCTGCCGTTTGTAATCACAGACATTACCAGTGGAAAGCCGTGAAATGACCAGCAAACTGATAACATTTACAACTCCGGGCACTTTAGCGAGCGTTTTCACATGAATTTGCTTTCAAATATTAGGAATTCTTGTTTATACAGCTCAAAATTTGTGTAGAAAGCCTGTAAGTGAGGACTGTACTGCTTATGTTTACAATTGAGGCCGCATTACTCTGGCGACTTTTGTATGACTCTGTTAAAATCCTGACGGTTCCAGTACATATTTGTAAGAAAACTCTCTAGTTGTGGTAAAACTCTTAAAATACGCAATTAGAGTTTCCAGAAATGATTAAAAACTTGGAAGAACCCCTTGAAATTAAAGTAAATAGATTCTTCCTACATTTCCTGCCGTTTGTAATCACAGACATTACCAGTGGAAAGCCGTGAAATGACCAGCAAACTGATAATATTTACAACTCCGGGCACTTTAGCGAGCGTTTTCACGTGAATTTGCTTTCAAATATTAGGAATTCTTGTTTATACAGCTCAAAATTTGTAGAAAGCCTGTAAGTGAGGTCTAAACTGCGTATGTTTACAATTGAGGCCCCATTACTCTGGCGACTTTTGTATCACTCTGTTAAAATCCTGACGGTTCCAGTACATATTAGTAAGAAAACTCTCTAGTTGTGGTAAAACTCTTAAAACACGCAATTAGAGTTTCCAGAAATGATTAAAAACTTGGAAGAACCCCTTGAAATTAAAGTAAATAGATTCTTCCTACATTTCCTGCCGTTTGTAATCACAGACATTACCAGTGGAAAGCCGTGAAATGACCAGCAAACTGATAATATTTACAACTCCGGGCACTTTAGGGAGCGTTTTCACTTGAATTTGCTTCCAAATATTAGGAATTCTTGTTTATACAGCTCAAAATTTGTGTAGAAAGCCTGTAAGTGAGGACTGTACTGCTTATGTTTACAATTGAGGCCGCATTACTCTGGCGACTTTTGTATGACTCTGTTAAAACCCTGACGGTTCCAGTACATATTTGTAAAAAACTCTCTAGTTGTGGTAAAACTCTTAAAATACACAATTAGAGTTTCCAGAAATGATTAAAAACTTGGAAGAACCCCTTGAAATTAAAGTAAATAGATTCTTCCTACATTTCCTGCCGTTTGTAATCACAGACATTACCAGTGGAAAGCCGTGAAATGACCAGCAAACTGATAACATTTACAACTCCGGGCACTTTAGCGAGCGTTTTCACTTGAATTTGCTTTCAAATATTAGGAATTCTTGTTTATACAGCTCAAAATTTGTGTAGAAAGCCTGTAAGTGAGGACTGTACTGCTTATGTTTACAATTGAGGCCGCATTACTCTGGCGACTTTTGTATGACTCTGTTAAAATCCTGACGGTTCCAGTACATATTAGTAAGAAAACTCTCTAGTTGTGGTAAAACTCTTAAAATACGCAATTAGAGTTTCCAGAAATGATTAAAAAGTTGGAAGAACCCCTTGAAATTAAAGTAAATTGATTCTTCCTACATTTCCTGCCGTTTGTAATCACAGACATTACCAGTGGAAAGCCGTGAAATGACCAGCAAACTGATAATATTTACAACTCCGGGCACTTTAGGGAGCGTTTTCACTTGAATTTGCTTTCAAATATTAGGAATTCTTGTTTATACAGCTCAAAATTTGTGTAGAAAGCCTGTAAGTGAGGACTGTACTGCTTATGTTTACAATTGAGGCCGCATTACTCTGGCGACTTTTGTATGACTCTGTTAAAACCCCGACGGTTCCAGTACATATTTGTAAGAAAACTATCTAGTTGTGGTAAAACTCTTAAAATACGCAATTAGAGTTTCCAGAAATGATTAAAAAGTTGGAAGAACCCCTTGAAATTAAAGTAAATTGATTCTTCCAACATTTCCTGCCGTTTGTAATCACAGACATTACCAGTGGAAAGCCGTGAAATGACCAGCAAACTGGTAATATTTACAACTCCGGGCACTTTAGGGAGGGTTTTAACTTGAATTTGCTTTCAAATATTAGGAATTCTTGTTTATACAGCTCAAAATTTGTGTAGAAAGCCTGTAAGTGAGGACTGTACTGCTTATGTTTACAATTGAGGCCGCATTACTCTGGCGACTTTTGTATGACTCTGTTAAAATCCTGCCGGTTCCAGTACATATTTGTAAAAAACTCTCTAGTTGTGGTAAAACTCTTAAAATACGCAATTAGAGTTTCCAGAAATGATTAAAAAGTTGGAAGAACCCCTTGAAATTAAAGTAAATTGATTCTTCCTACATTTCCTGCCGTTTGTAATCACAGACATTACCAGTGGAAAGCCGTGAAATGACCAGCAAACTGATAATATTTACAACTCCGGGCACTTTAGCGAGCGTATTCACTTGAATTTGCTTTCAAATATTAGGAATTCTTGTTTATACAGCTCAAAATTTGTGTAGAAAGCCTGTAAGTGAGGACTGTACTGCTTATGTTTACAATTGAGGCCGCATTACTCTGGCGACTTTTGTATGACTCTGTTAAAACCCTGACGGTTCCAGTACATATTTGTAAGAAAACTATCTAGTTGTGGTAAAACTCTTAAAATATGCAATTAGAGTTTCCAGAAATGATTAAAAAGTTGGAAGAACCCCTTGAAATTAAAGTAAATTGATTCTTCCTACATTTCCTGCCGTTTGTAATCACAGACATTACCAGTGGAAAGCCGTGAAATGACCAGCAAACTGATAATATTTACAACTCCGGGCACTTTAGGGAGCGTTTTCACTTGAATTTGCTTTCAAATATTAGGAATTCTTGTTTATACAGCTCAAAATTTGTGTAGAAAGCCTGTAAGTGAGGACTGTACTGCTTATGTTTACAATTGAGGCCGCATTACTCTGGCGACTTTTGTATGACTCTGTTAAAACCCTCACGGTTCCAGTACATATTTGTAAGAAAACTATCTAGTTGTGGTAAAACTCTTAAAATACGCAATTAGAGTTTCCAGAAATGATTAAAAAGTTGGAAGAACCCCTTGAAATTAAAGTAAATTGATTCTTCCTACATTTCCTGCCGTTTGTAATCACAGACATTACCAGTGGAAAGCCGTGAAATGACCAGCAAACTGATAATATTTACAACTCCGGGCACTTTAGGGAGCGTTTTCACTTGAATTTGCTTTCAAATATTAGGAATTCTTGTTTATACAGCTCAAAATTTGTGTAGAAAGCCTGTAAGTGAGGACTGTACTGCTTATGTTTACAATTGAGGCCGCATTACTCTGGCGACTTTTGTATGACTCTGTTAAAACCCTGACGGTTCCAGTACATATTTGTAAGAAAACTATCTAGTTGTGGTAAAACTCTTAAAATACGCAATTAGAGTTTCCAGAAATGATTAAAAAGTTGGAAGAACCCCTTGAAATTAAAGTAAATTGATTCTTCCAACATTTCCTGCCGTTTGTAATCACAGACATTACCAGTGGAAAGCCGTGAAATGACCAGCAAACTGGTAATATTTACAACTCCGGGCACTTTAGGGAGGGTTTTAACTTGAATTTGCTTTCAAATATTAGGAATTCTTGTTTATACAGCTCAAAATTTGTGTAGAAAGCCTGTAAGTGAGGACTGTACTGCTTATGTTTACAATTGAGGCCGCATTACTCTGGCGACTTTTGTATGACTCTGTTAAAATCCTGCCGGTTCCAGTACATATTTGTAAAAAACTCTCTAGTTGTGGTAAAACTCTTAAAATACGCAATTAGAGTTTCCAGAAATGATTAAAAAGTTGGAAGAACCCCTTGAAATTAAAGTAAATTGATTCTTCCTACATTTCCTGCCGTTTGTAATCACAGACATTACCAGTGGAAAGCCGTGAAATGACCAGCAAACTGATAATATTTACAACTCCGGGCACTTTAGCGAGCGTTTTCACTTGAATTTGCTTTCAAATATTAGGAATACTTGTTTATACAGCTCAAAATTTGTGTAGAAAGCCTGTAAGTGAGGACTGTACTGCTTATGTTTACAATTGAGGCCGCATTACTCTGGCGACTTTTGTATGACTCTGTTAAAACCCTGACGGTTCCAGTACATATTTGTAAGAAAACTATCTAGTTGTGGTAAAACTCTTAAAATACGCAATTAGAGTTTCCAGAAATGATTAAAAAGTTGGAAGAACCCCTTGAAATTAAAGTAAATTGATTCTTCCTACATTTCCTGCCGTTTGTAATCACAGACATTACCAGTGGAAAGCCGTGAAATGACCAGCAAACTGATAATATTTACAACTCCGGGCACTTTAGGGAGCGTTTTCACTTGAATTTGCTTTCAAATATTAGGAATTCTTGTTTATACAGCTCAAAATTTGTGTAGAAAGCCTGTAAGTGAGGACTGTACTGCTTATGTTTACAATTGAGGCCGCATTACTCTGGCGACTTTTGTATGACTCTGTTAAAACCCTGACGGTTCCAGTACATATTTGTAAGAAAACTATCTAGTTGTGGTAAAACTCTTAAAATACGCAATTAGAGTTCCCAGAAATGATTAAAAAGTTGGAAGAACCCCTTGAAATTAAAGTAAATTGATTCTTCCTACATTTCCTGCCGTTTGTAATCACAGACATTACCAGTGGAAAGCCGTGAAATGACCAGCAAACTGATAATATTTACAACTCCGGGCACTTTAGGGAGCGTTTTCACTTGAATTTGCTTTAAAATATTAGGAATTCTTGTTTATACAGCTCAAAATTTGTGTAGAAAGCCTGTAAGTGAGGACTGTACTGCTTATGTTTACAATTGAGGCCGCATTACTCTGGCGACTTTTGTATGACTCTGTTAAAACCCTGACGGTTCCAGTACATATTTGTAAGAAAACTATCTAGTTGTGGTAAAACTCTTAAAATACGCAATTAGAGTTTCCAGAAATGATTAAAAAGTTGGAAGAACCCCTTGAAATTAAAGTAAATTGATTCTTCCTACATTTCCTGCCGTTTGTAATCACAGACATTACCAGTGGAAAGCCGTGAAATGACCAGCAAACTGATAATATTTACAACTCCGGGCACTTTAGCGAGCGTTTTCACTTGAATTTGCTTTCAAATATTAGGAATACTTGTTTATACAGCTCAAAATTTGTGTAGAAAGCCTGTAAGTGAGGACTGTACTGCTTATGTTTACAATTGAGGCCGCATTACTCTGGCGACTTTTGTATGACTCTGTTAAAACCCTGACGGTTCCAGTACATATTTGTAAGAAAACTATCTAGTTGTGGTAAAACTCTTAAAATACGCAATTAGAGTTTCCAGAAATGATTAAAAAGTTGGAAGAACCCCTTGAAATTAAAGTAAATTGATTCTTCCTACATTTCCTGCCGTTTGTAATCACAGACATTACCAGTGGAAAGCCGTGAAATGACCAGCAAACTGATAATATTTACAACTCCGGGCACTTTAGGGAGCGTTTTCACTTGAATTTGCTTTCAAATATTAGGAATTCTTGTTTATACAGCTCAAAATTTGTGTAGAAAGCCTGTAAGTGAGGACTGTACTGCTTATGTTTACAATTGAGGCCGCATTACTCTGGCGACTTTTGTATGACTCTGTTAAAACCCTGACGGTTCCAGTACATATTTGTAAGAAAACTATCTAGTTGTGGTAAAACTCTTAAAATACGCAATTAGAGTTTCCAGAAATGATTAAAAAGTTGGAAGAACCCCTTGAAATTAAAGTAAATTGATTCTTCCAACATTTCCTGCCGTTTGTAATCACAGACATTACCAGTGGAAAGCCGTGAAATGACCAGCAAACTGGTAATATTTACAACTCCGGGCACTTTAGGGAGGGTTTTAACTTGAATTTGCTTTCAAATATTAGGAATTCTTGTTTATACAGCTCAAAATTTGTGTAGAAAGCCTGTAAGTGAGGACTGTACTGCTTATGTTTACAATTGAGGCCGCATTACTCTGGCGACTTTTGTATGACTCTGTTAAAATCCTGCCGGTTCCAGTACATATTTGTAAAAAACTCTCTAGTTGTGGTAAAACTCTTAAAATACGCAATTAGAGTTTCCAGAAATGATTAAAAAGTTGGAAGAACCCCTTGAAATTAAAGTAAATTGATTCTTCCTACATTTCCTGCCGTTTGTAATCACAGACATTACCAGTGGAAAGCCGTGAAATGACCAGCAAACTGATAATATTTACAACTCCGGGCACTTTAGCGAGCGTTTTCACTTGAATTTGCTTTCAAATATTAGGAATTCTTGTTTATACAGCTCAAAATTTGTGTAGAAAGCCTGTAAGTGAGGACTGTACTGCTTATGTTTACAATTGAGGCCGCATTACTCTGGCGACTTTTGTATGACTCTGTTAAAACCCTGACGGTTCCAGTACATATTTGTAAGTAAACTATCTAGTTGTGGTAAAACTCTTAAAATACGCAATTAGAGTTTCCAGAAATGATTAAAAAGTTGGAAGAACCCCTTGAAATTAAAGTAAATTGATTCTTCCTACATTTCCTGCCGTTTGTAATCACAGACATTACCAGTGGAAAGCCGTGAAATGACCAGCAAACTGATAATATTTACAACTCCGGGCACTTTAGGGAGCGTTTTCACTTGAATTTGCTTTCAAATATTAGGAATTCTTGTTTATACAGCTCAAAATTTGTGTAGAAAGCCTGTAAGTGAGGACTGTACTGCTTATGTTTACAATTGAGGCCGCATTACTCTGGCGACTTTTGTATGACTCTGTTAAAACCCTGACGGTTCCAGTACATATTTGTAAGAAAACTATCTAGTTGTGGTAAAACTCTTAAAATACGCAATTAGAGTTTCCAGAAATGATTAAAAAGTTGGAAGAACCCCTTGAAATTAAAGTAAATTGATTCTTCCTACATTTCCTGCCGTTTGTAATCACAGACATTACCAGTGGAAAGCCGTGAAATGACCAGCAAACTGATAATATTTACAACTCCGGGCACTTTAGGGAGCGTTTTCACTTGAATTTGCTTTCAAATATTAGGAATTCTTGTTTATACAGCTCAAAATTTGTGTAGAAAGCCTGTAAGTGAGGACTGTACTGCTTATGTTTACAATTGAGGCCGCATTACTCTGGCGACTTTTGTATGACTCTGTTAAAACCCTGACGGTTCCAGTACATATTTGTAAGAAAACTATCTAGTTGTGGTAAAACTCTTAAAATACGCAATTAGAGTTTCCAGAAATGATTAAAAAGTTGGAAGAACCCCTTGAAATTAGAGTAAATTGATTCTTCCTACATTTCCTGCCGTTTGTAATCACAGACATTACCAGTGGAAACCCGTGAAATGACCAGCAAACTGATAATATTTACAACTCCGGGCACTTTAGGGAGGGTTTTAACTTGAATTTGCTTTCAAATATTAGGAATTCTTGTTTATACAGCTCAAAATTTGTGTAGAAAGCCTGTAAGTGAGGACTGTACTGCTTATGTTTACAATTGAGGCCGCATTACTCTGGCGACTTTTGTATGACTCTGTTAAAATCCTGCCGGTTCCAGTACATATTTGTAAAAAATTCTCTGGTTGTGGTAAAACTCTTAAAATACGCAATTAGAGTTTCCAGAAATGATTAAAAAGTTGGAAGAACCCCTTGAAATTAAAGTAAATTGATTCTTCCTACATTTCCTGCCGTTTGTAATCACAGACATTACCAGTGGAAAGCCGTGAAATGACCAGCAAACTGATAATATTTACAACTCCGGGCACTTTAGCGAGCGTTTTCACTTGAATTTGCTTTCAAATATTAGGAATTCTTGTTTATACAGCTCAAAATTTGTGTAGAAAGCCTGTAAGTGAGGACTGTACTGCTTATGTTTACAATTGAGGCCGCATTACTCTGGCGACTTTTGTATGACTCTGTTAAAACCCTGACGGTTCCAGTACATATTAGTAAGAAAACTCTCTAGTTGTGGTAAAACTCTTAAAATACGCAATTAGAGTTTCCAGAAATGATTAAAAAGTTGGAAGAACCCCTTGAAATTAAAGTAAATTGATTCTTCCTACATTTCCTGCCGTTTGTAATCACAGACATTACCAGTGGAAAGCCGTGAAATGACCAGCAAACTGATAATATTTACAACTCCGGGCACTTTAGCGAGCGTTTTCACTTGAATTTGCTTTCAAATATTAGGAATTCTTGTCTATACAGCTCAAAATTTGTGTAGAAAGCCTGTAAGTGAGGACTGTACTGCTTATGTTTACAATTGAGGCCGCATTACTCTGGCGACTTTTGTATGACTCTGTTAAAATCCTGCTGATTCCAGTACATATTTGTAAAAAACTCTCTGGTTGTGGTAAAACTCTTAAAATACGCAATTAGAGTTTCCAGAAATGATTAAAAAGTTGGAAGAACCCCTTGAAATTAAAGTAAATTGATTCTTCCTACATTTCCTGCCGTTTGTAATCACAGACATTACCAGTGGAAAGCCGTGAAATGACCAGCAAACTGATAATATTTACAACTCCGGGCACTTTAGGGAGCGTTTTCACTTGAATTTGCTTTCAAATATTAGGAATTCTTGTTTATACAGCTCAAAATTTGTGTAGAAAGCCTGTAAGTGAGGACTGTACTGCTTATGTTTACAATTGAGGCCGCATTACTCTGGCGACTTTTGTATGACTCTGTTAAAATCCTGACGGTTCCAGTACATATTTGTAAGAAAACTCTCTAGTTGTGGTAAAACTCTTAAAATACGCAATTAGAGTTTCCAGAAATGATTAAAAAGTTGGAAGAACCCCTTGAAATTAAAGTAAATTGATTCTTCCTACATTTCCTGCCGTTTGTAATCACAGACATTACCAGTGGAAAGCCGTGAAATGACCAGCAAACTGATAATATTTACAACTCCGGGCACTTTAGGGAGCGTTTTCACTTGAATTTGCTTTCAAATATTAGGAATTCTTGTTTATACAGCTCAAAATTTGTGTAGAAAGCCTGTAAGTGAGGAATGTACTGCTTATGTTTACATTTGAGGCCGCATTACTCTGGCGACTTTTGTATGACTCTGTTAAAATCCTGCCGGTTCCAGTACATATTTGTAAGAAAACTCTCTGGTTGTGGTAAAACTCTTAAAATACGCAATTAGAGTTTCCAGAAATGATTAAAAAGTTGGAAGAACCCCTTGAAATTAAAGTAAATTGATTCTTCCTACATTTCCTGCGGTTTGTAATCACAGACATTACCAGTGGAAAGCCGTGAAATGACCAGCAAACTGATAATATTTACAACTCCGGGCACTTTAGCGAGCGTTTTAACTTGAATTTGCTTTCAAATATTAGGAATTCTTGTCTATACAGCTCAAAATTTGTGTAGAAAGCCTGTAAGTGATGACTGTACTGCTTATGTTTACAATTGAGGCCGCATTACTCTGGCGACTTTTGTATGACTCTGTTAAAATCCTGCTGGTTCCAGTACATATTTGTAAAAAACTCTCTGGTTGTGGTAAAACTCTTAAAATACGCAATTAGAGTTTCCAGAAATGATTAAAAAGTTGGAAGAACCCCTTGAAATTAAAGTAAATTGATTCTTCCTACATTTCCTGCCGTTTGTAATCACAGACATTACCAGTGGAAAGCCGTGAAATGACCAGCAAACTGATAATATTTACAACTCCGGGCACTTTAGCGAGCGTTTTCACTTGAATTTGCTTTCAAATATTAGGACTTCTTGTTTATACAGCTCAAAATTTGTGTAGAAAGCCTGTGAGGACTGTACTGCTTATGTTTACAATTGAGGCCGCATTACTCTGGCGACTTTTGTATGACTCTGTTAAAATCCTGACGGTTCCAGTACATATTTGAAAGAAAACTCTCTAGTTGTGGTAAAACTCTTAAAATACGCAGTTAGAGTTTCCAGAAATGATTAAAAAGTTGGAAGAACCCCTTGAAATTAAAGTAAATTGATTCTTCCTACATTTCCTGCCGTTTGTAATCACAGACATTACCAGTGGAAAGCCGTGAAATGACCAGCAAACTGATAATATTTACAACTCCGGGCACTTTAGGGAGCGTTTTCACTTGAATTTGCTTTCAAATATTAGGAATTCTTGTTTATACAGCTCAAAATTTGTGTAGAAAGCCTGTAAGTGAGGACTGTACTGCTTATGTTTACAATTGAGGCCGCATTACTCTGGCGACTTTTGTATGACTCTGTTAAAATCCTGCCGGTTCCAGTACATATTTGTAAAAAACTCTCTGGTTGTGGTAAAACTCTTAAAATACGCAATTAGAGTTTCCAGAAATGATTAAAAAGTTGGAAGAACCCCTTGAAATTAAAGTAAATTGATTCTTCCTACATTTCCTGCCGTTTGTAATCACAGACATTACCAGTGGAAAGCCGTGAAATGACCAGCAAACTGATAATATTTACAACTCCGGGCACTTTAGCGAGCGTTTTCACTTGAATTTGCTTTCAAATATTAGGAATTCTTGTTTATACAGCTCAAAATTTGTGTAGAAAGCCTGTAAGTGACGACTGTACTGCTTATGTTTACAATTGAGGCCGCATTACTCTGGCGACTTTTGTATGACTCTGTTAAAATCCTGACGGTTCCAGTACATATTTGAAAGAAAACTCTCTAGTTGTGGTAAAACTCTTAAAATACGCAGTTAGAGTTTCCAGAAATGATTAAAAAGTTGGAAGAACCCCTTGAAATTAAAGTAAATTGATTCTTCCTACATTTCCTGCCGTTTGTAATCACAGACATTACCAGTGGAAAGCCGTGAAATGACCAGCAAACTGATAATATTTACAACTCCGGGCACTTTAGGAAGCGTTTTCACTAGAATTTGCTTTCAAATATTAGGAATTCTTGTTAATACAGCTCAAAATTTGTGTAGAAAGCCTGTAAGTGACGACTGTACTGCTTATGTTTACAATTGAGGCCGCATTACTCTGGCGACTTTTGTATGACTCTGTTAAAATCCTGACGGTTCCAGTACATATTAGTAAGAAAACTCTCTAGTTGTGGTAAAACTCTTAAAACACGCAATTAGAGTTTCCAGAAATGATTAAAAACTTGGAAGAACCCCTTGAAATTAAAGTAAATAGATTCATCCTACATTTCCTGCCGTTTGTAATCACAGACATTACCAGTGGAAAGCCGTGAAATGACCAGCAAACTGATAATATTTACAACTCCGGGCACTTTAGCGAGCGTTTTCACTTGAATTTGCTTTCAAATATTAGGAATTCTTGTCTATACAGCTCAAAATTTGTGTAGAAAGCCTGTAAGTGAGGACTGTACTGCTTATGTTTACAATTGAGGCCGCATTACTCTGGCGACTTTTGTATGACTCTGTTAAAATCCTGCCGGTTCCAGTACATATTTGTAAAAAACACTCTGGTTGTGGTAAAACTCTTAAAATACGCAATTAGAGTTTCCAGAAATGATTAAAAAGTTGGAAGAACCCCTTGAAATTAAAGTAAATTGATTCTTCCTACATTTCCTGCCGTTTGTAATCACAGACATTACCAGTGTAAAGCCATGAAATGACAAGCAAACTGATAATATTTACAACTCCGGGCACTTTAGCGAGCGTTTTCACTTGAATTTGCTTTCAAATATTAGGAATTCTTGTTTATACAGCTCAAAATTTGTGTAGAAAGCCTGTAAGTGAGGACTGTACTGCTTATGTTTACAATTGAGGCCGCATTACTCTGGCGACTTTTGTATGACTCTGTTAAAATCCTGCCGGTTCCAGTACATATTTGTAAAAAACTCTCTGGTTGTGGTAAAACTCTTAAATACGCAATTAGGGTTTCCAGAAATGATTAAAAAGTTGGAAGAACCCCTTGAAATTAAAGTAAATTGATTCTTCCTACATTTCCTGCCGTTTGTAATCACAGACATTACCAGTGGAAAGCCGTGAAATGACCAGCAAACTGATAATATTTACAACTCCGGGCACTTTAGCGAGCGTTTTCATTTGAATTTGCTTTCAAATATTAGGAATTCTTGTTTATACAGCTCAAAATTTGTGTAGAAAGCCTGTAAGTGAGGACTGTACTGCTTATGTTTACAATTGAGGCCGCATTACTCTGGCGACTTTTGTATGACTCTGTTAAAATCCTGACGGTTCCAGTACATATTTGAAAGAAAACTCTCTAGTTGTGGTAAAACTCTTAAAATACGCAGTTAGAGTTTCCAGAAATGATTAAAAAGTTGGAAGAACCCCTTGAAATTAAAGTAAATTGATTCTTCCTACATTTCCTGCCGTTTGTAATCACAGACATTACCAGTGGAAAGCCGTGAAATGACCAGCAAACTGATAATATTTACAACTCCGGGCACTTTAGCGAGCGTTTTCACTTGAATTTGCTTTCAAATATTAGGAATTCTTGTTTATACAGCTCAAAATTTGTGTAGAAAGCCTGTAAGTGAGGACTGTACTGCTTATGTTTACAATTGAGGCCGCATTACTCTGGCGACTTTTGTATGACTCTGTTAAAATCCTGACGGTTCCAGTACATATTAGTAAGAAAACTCTCTAGTTGTGGTAAAACTCTTAAAATACGCAATTAGAGTTTCCAGAAATGATTAAAAAGTTGGAAGAACCCCTTGAAATGAAAGTAAATTGATTCTTCCTACATTTCCTGCCGTTTGTAATCACAGACATTACCAGTGGAAAGCCGTGAAATGACCAGCAAACTGATAATATTTACAACTCCGGGCACTTTAGGAAGCGTTTTCACTTGAATTTGCTTTCAAATATTAGGAATTCTTGTTTATACAGCTCAAAATTTGTGTAAAAAGCCTGTAAGTGACGACTGTACTGCTTATGTTTACAATTGAGGCCGCATTACTCTGGCGACTTTTGTATGACTCTGTTAAAATCCTGACGGTTCCAGTACATATTAGTAAGAAAACTCTCTAGTTGTGGTAAAACTCTTAAAACACGCAATTAGAGTTTCCAGAAATGATTAAAAACTTGGAAGAACCCCTTGAAATTAAAGTAAATAGATTCATCCTACATTTCCTGCCGTTTGTAATCACAGACATTACCAGTGGAAAGCCGTGAAATGACCAGCAAACTGATAATATTTACAACTCCGGGCACTTTAGGGAGCGTTTTCACTTGAATTTGCTTTCAAATATTAGGAATTCTTGTTTATACAGCTCAAAATTTGTGTAGAAAGCCTGTAAGTGAGGACTGTACTGCTTATGTTTACAATTGAGGCCGCATTACTCTGGCGACTTTTGTATGACTCTGTTAAAATCCTGACGGTTCCAGTACATATTTGTAAAAAACTCTCTGGTTGTGGTAAAACTCTTAAAATACGCAATTAGAGTTTCCAGAAATGATTAAAAAGTTGGAAGAACCCCTTGAAATTAAAGTAAATTGATTCTTCCTACATTTCCTGCCGTTTGTAATCACTGACATTACCAGTGTAAAGCCATGAAATGACAAGCAAACTGATAATATTTACAACTCCGGGCACTTTAGCGAGCGTTTTCACTTGAATTTGCTTTCAAATATTAGGAATTCTTGTTTATACAGCTCAAAATTTGTGTAGAAAGCCTGTAAGTGAGGACTGTACTGCTTATGTTTACAATTGAGGCCGCATTACTCTGGCGACTTTTGTATGACTCTGTTAAAATCCTGCCGGTTCCAGTACATATTTGTAAAAAACTCTCTGGTTGTGGTAAAACTCTTAAAATACGCAATTAGAGTTTCCAGAAATGATTAAAAAGTTGGAAGAACCCCTTGAAATTAAAGTAAATTGATTCTTCCTACATTTCCTGCCGTTTGTAATCACAGACATTACCAGTGTAAAGCCGTGAAATGACCAGCAAACTGATAATATTTACAACTCCGGGCACTTCAGCGAGCGTTTTCACTTGAATTTGCTTTCAAATATTAGGAATTCTTGTTTATACAGCTCAAAATTTGTGTAGAAAGCCTGTAAGTGAGGACTGTACTGCTTATGTTTACAATTGAGGCCGCATTACTCTGGCGACTTTTGTATGACTCTGTTAAAATCCTGCCGGTTCCAGTACATATTTGTAAAAAACTCTCTGGTTGTGGTAAAACTCTTAAAATACGCAATTAGAGTTTCCAGAAATGATTAAAAAGTTGGAAGAACCCCTTGAAATTAAAGTAAATTGATTCTTCCTACATTTCCTGCCGTTTGTAATCACAGACATTACCAGTGGAAAGCCGTGAAATGACCAGCAAACTGATAATATTATAACTCCGGGCACTTTAGCGAGCGTTTTAACTTGAATTTGCTTTCAAATATTAGGAATTCTTGTCTATACAGCTCAAAATTTGTGTAGAAAGCCTGTAAGTGAGGACTGTACTGCTTATGTTTACAATTGAGGCCGCATTACTCTGGCGACTTTTGTATGACTCTGTTAAAATCCTGCTGGTTCCAGTACATATTTGTAAAAAACTCTCTGGTTGTGGTAAAACTCTTAAAATACGCAATTAGAGTTTCCAGAAATGATTAAAAAGTTGGAAGAACCCCTTGAAATTAAAGTAAATTGATTCTTCCTACATTTCCTGCCGTTTGTAATCACAGACATTACCAGTGGAAAGCCGTGAAATGACCAGCAAACTGATAATATTTACAACTCCGGGCACTTTAGCGAGCGTTTTCACTTGAATTTGCTTTCAAATATTAGGAATTCTTGTTTATACAGCTCAAAATTTGTGTAGAAAGCCTGTAAGTGAGGACTGTACTGCTTATGTTTACAATTGAGGCCGCATTACTCTGGCGACTTTTGTATGACTCTGTTAAAATCCTGACGGTTCCAGTACATATTTGAAAGAAAACTCTCTAGTTGTGGTAAAACTCTTAAAATACGCAGTTAGAGTTTCCAGAAATGATTAAAAAGTTGGAAGAACCCCTTGAAATTAAAGTAAATTGATTCTTCCTACATTTCCTGCCGTTTGTAATCACAGACATTACCAGTGTAAAGTCATGAAATGACAAGCAAACTGATAATATTTACAACTCCGGGCACTTTAGCGAGCGTTTTCACTTGAATTTGCTTTCAAATATTAGGAATTCTTGTTTATACAGCTCAAAATTTGTGTAGAAAGCCTGTAAGTGAGGACTGTACTGCTTATGTTTACAATTGAGGCCGCATTACTCTGGCGACTTTTGTATGACTCTGTTAAAATCCTGCCGGTTCCAGTACATATTTGTAAAAAACTCTCTGGTTGTGGTAAAACTCTTAAAATACGCAATTAGAGTTTCCAGAAATGATTAAAAAGTTGGAAGAACCCCTTGAAATTAAAGTAAATTGATTCTTCCTACATTTCCTGCCGTTTGTAATCACAGACATTACCAGTGGAAAGCCGTGAAATGACCAGCAAACTGATAATATTTACAACTCCGGGCACTTTAGCGAGCGTTTTCACTTGAATTTGCTTTCAAATATTAGGAATTCTTGTTTATACAGCTCAAAATTTGTGTAGAAAGCCTGTAAGTGAGGACTGTACTGCTTATGTTTACAATTGAGGCCGCATTACTCTGGCGACTTTTGTATGACTCTGTTAAAATCCTGACGGTTCCAGTACATATTTGAAAGAAAACTCTCTAGTTGTGGTAAAACTCTTAAAATACGCAGTTAGAGTTTCCAGAAATGATTAAAAAGTTGGAAGAACCCCTTGAAATTAAAGTAAATTGATTCTTCCTACATTTCCAGCCGTTTGTAATCACAGACATTACCAGTGGAAAGCCGTGAAATGACCAGCAAACTGATAATATTTACAACTCCGGGCACTTTAGGGAGCGTTTTCACTTGAATTTGCTTTCAAATATTAGGAATTCTTGTTTATACAGCTCAAAATTTGTGTAGAAAGCCTGTAAGTGAGGACTGTACTGCTTATGTTTACATTTGAGTCCGCATTACTCTGGCGACTTTTGTATGACTCTGTTAAAATCCTGCCGGTTCCAGTACATATTTGTAAGAAAACTCTCTGGTTGTGGTAAAACTCTTAAAATACGCAATTAGAGTTTCCAGAAATGATTAAAAAGTTGGAAGAACCCCTTGAAATTAAAGTAAATTGATTCTTCCTACATTTCCTGCCGTTTGTAATCACAGACATTACCAGTGGAAAGCCGTGAAATGACCAGCAAACTGATAATATTTACAACTCCGGGCACTTTAGCGAGCGTTTTCACTTGAATTTGCTTTCAAATATTAGGAATTCTTGTTTATACAGCTCAAAATTTGTGTAGAAAGCCTGTAAGTGAGGACTGTACTGCTTATGTTTACAATTGAGGCCGCATTACTCTGGCGACTTTTGTATGACTCTGTTAAAATCCTGACGGTTCCAGTACATATTAGTAAGAAAACTCTCTAGTTGTGGTAAAACTCTTAAAATACGCAATTAGAGTTTCCAGAAATGATTAAAAAGTTGGAAGAACCCCTTGAAATGAAAGTAAATTGATTCTTCCTACATTTCCTGCCGTTTGTAATCACAGACATTACCAGTGGAAAGCCGTGAAATGACCAGCAAACTGATAACATTTACAACTCCGGGCACTTTAGGGAGCGTTTTCACATGAATTTGCTTTCAAATATTAGGAATTCTTGTTTATACAGCTCAAAATTTGTGTAGAAAGCCTGTAAGTGAGGTGTAAACTGCGTATGTTTACAATTGAGGCCCCATTACTCTGGCGACTTTTGTATGACTCTGTTAAAATCCTGACGGTTCCAGTACATATTAGTAAGAAAACTCTCTAGTTGTGGTAAAACTCTTAAAATACGCAATTAGAGTTTCCAGAAATGATTAAAAAGTTGGAAGAACCCCTTGAAATTAAAGTAAATTGATTCTTCCTACATTTCCTGCCGTTTGTAATCACAGACATTACCAGTGGAAAGCCGTGAAATGACCAGCAAACTGATAATATTTACAACTCCGGGCACTTTAGCGAGCGTTTTCACTTGAATTTGCTTTCAAATATTAGGAATTCTTGTTTATACAGCTCAAAATTTGTGTAGAAAGCCTGTAAGTGAGGACTGTACTGCTTATGTTTACAATTGAGGCCGCATTACTCTGGCGACTTTTGTATGACTCTGTTAAAATCCTGCTGGTTCCAGTACATATTTGTAAAAAACTCTCTAGTTGTGGTAAAACTCTTAAAATACGCAATTAGAGTTTCCAGAAATGATTAAAAAGTTGGAAGAACCCCTTGAAATGAAAGTAAATTGATTCTTCCTACATTTCCTGCCGTTTGTAATCACAGACATTACCAGTGGAAAGCCGTGAAATGACCAGCAAACTGATAATATTTACAACTCCGGGCACTTTAGGGAGCGTTTTCACTTGAATTTGCTTTCAAATATTAGGAATTCTTGTTTATACAGCTCAAAATTTGTGTAGAAAGCCTGTAAGTGAGGACTGTACTGCTTATGTTTACATTTGAGGCCGCATTACTCTGTCGACTTTTGTATGACTCTGTTAAAATCCTGCCGGTTCCAGTACATATTTGTAAGAAAACTCTCTGGTTGTGGTAAAACTCTTAAAATACGCAATTAGAGTTTCCAGAAATGATTAAAAAGTTGGAAGAACCCCTTGAAATTAAAGTAAATTGATTCTTCCTACATTTCCTGCCGTTTGTAATCACAGACATTACCAGTGGAAAGCCGTGAAATGACCAGCAAACTGATAATATTTACAACTCCGGGCACTTTAGCGAGCGTTTTCACTTGAATTTGCTTTCAAATATTAGGAATTCTTGTTTATACAGCTCAAAATTTGTGTAGAAAGCCTGTAAGTGAGGACTGTACTGCTTATGTTTACAATTGAGGCCGCATTACTCTGGCGACTTTTGTATGACTCTGTTAAAATCCTGACGGTTCCAGTACATATTAGTAAGAAAACTCTCTAGTTGTGGTAAAACTCTTATAATACGCAATTAGAGTTTCCAGAAATTATTAAAAAGTTGGAAGAACCCCTTGAAATGAAAGTAAATTGATTCTTCCTACATTTCCTGCCGTTTGTAATCACAGACATTACCAGTGGAAAGCCGTGAAATGACCAGCAAACTGATAATATTTACAACTCCGGGCACTTTAGGGAGCGTTTTCACTTGAATTTGCTTTCAAATATTAGGAATTCTTGTTTATACAGCTCAAAATTTGTGTAGAAAGCCTGTAAGTGAGGACTGTACTGCTTATGTTTACAATTGAGGCCGCATTACTCTGGCGACTTTTGTATGACTCTGTTAAAATCCTGACGGTTCCAGTACATATTAGTAAGAAAACTCTCTAGTTGTGGTAAAACTCTTAAAACACGCAATTAGAGTTTCCAGAAATGATTAAAAACTTGGAAGAACCCCTTGAAATTAAAGTAAATAGATTCTTCCTACATTTCCTGCCGTTTGTAATCACAGACATTACCAGTGGAAAGCCGTGAAATGACCAGCAAACTGATAATATTTACAACTCCGGGCACTTTAGGGAGCGTTTTCACTTGAATTTGCTTTCAAATATTAGGAATTCTTGTTTATACAGCTCAAAATTTGTGTAGAAAGCCTGTAAGTGAGGACTGTACTGCTTATGTTTACAATTGAGGCCGCATAACTCTGGCGACTTTTGTATGACTCTGTTAAAATCCTGCCGGTTCCAGTACATATTTGTAAAAAACTCTCTGGTTGTGGTAAAACTCTTAAAATACGCAATTAGAGTTTCCAGAAATGATTAAAAAGTTGGAAGAACCCCTTGAAATTAAAGTAAATTGATTCTTCCTACATTTCCTGCCGTTTGTAATCACAGACATTACCAGTGTAAAGCCATGAAATGACAAGCAAACTGATAATATTTACAACTCCGGGCACTTTAGCGAGCGTTTTCACTTGAATTTGCTTTCAAATATTAGGAATTCTTGTTTATACAGCTCAAAATTTGTGTAGAAAGCCTGTAAGTGAGGACTGTACTGCTTATGTTTACAATTGAGGCCGCATTACTCTGGCGACTTTTGTATGACTCTGTTAAAATCCTGCCGGTTCCAGTACATATTTGTAAAAAACTCTCTGGTTGTGGTAAAACTCTTAAAATACGCAATTAGAGTTTCCAGAAATGATTAAAAAGTTGGAAGAACCCCTTGAAATTAAAGTAAATTGATTCTTCCTACATTTCCTGCCGTTTGTAATCACAGACATTACCAGTGGAAAGCCGTGAAATGACCAGCAAACTGATAATATTTACAACTCCGGGCACTTTAGCGAGCGTTTTCACTTGAATTTGCTTTCAAATATTAGGAATTCTTGTTTATACAGCTCAAAATTTGTGTAGAAAGCCTGTAAGTGAGGACTGTACTGCTTATGTTTACAATTGAGGCCGCATTACTCTGGCGACTTTTGTATGACTCTGTTAAAATCCTGCCGGTTCCAGTACATATTTGTAAAAAACTCTCTGGTTGTGGTAAAACTCTTAAAATACGCAATTAGAGTTTCCAGAAATGATTAAAAAGTTGGAAGAACCCCTTGAAATGAAAGTAAATTGATTCTTCCTACATTTCCTGCCGTTTGTAATCACAGACATTACCAGTGGAAAGCCGTGAAATGACCAGCAAACTGATAATATTTACAACTCCGGGCACTTTAGGGAGCGTTTTCACTTGAATTTGCTTTCAAATATTAGGAATTCTTGTTTATACAGCTCAAAATTTGTGTAGAAAGCCTGTAAGTGAGGACTGTACTGCTTATGTTTACATTTGAGGCCGCATTACTCTGGCGACTTTTGTATGACTCTGTTAAAATCCTGCCGGTTCCAGTACATATTTGTAAGAAAACTCTCTGGTTGTGGTAAAACTCTTAAAATACGCAATTAGAGTTTCCAGAAATGATTAAAAAGTTGGAAGAACCCCTTGAAATTAAAGTAAATTGATTCTTCCTACATTTCCTGCCGTTTGTAATCACAGACATTACCAGTGGAAAGCCGTGAAATGACCAGCAAACTGATAATATTTACAACTCCGGGCACTTTAGCGAGCGTTTTCACTTGAATTTGCTTTCAAATATTAGGAATTCTTGTTTATACAGCTCAAAATTTGTGTAGAAAGCCTGTAAGTGAGGACTGTACTGCTTATGTTTACAATTGAGGCCGCATTACTCTGGCGACTTTTGTATGACTCTGTTAAAATCCTGACGGTTCCAGTACATATTAGTAAGAAAACTCTCTAGTTGTGGTAAAACTCTTATAATACGCAATTAGAGTTTCCAGAAATGATTAAAAAGTTGGAAGAACCCCTTGAAATGAAAGTAAATTGATTCTTCCTACATTTCCTGCCGTTTGTAATCACAGACATTACCAGTGGAAAGCCGTGAAATGACCAGCAAACTGATAATATTTACAACTCCGGGCACTTTAGGGAGCGTTTTCCCTTGAATTTGCTTTCAAATATTAGGAATTCTTGTTTATACAGCTCAAAATTTGTGTAGAAAGCCTGTAAGTGAGGACTGTACTGCTTATGTTTACATTTGAGGCCGCATTACTCTGGCGACTTTTGTATGACTCTGTTAAAATCCTGCCGGTTCCAGTACATATTTGTAAGAAAACTCTCTGGTTGTGGTAAAACTCTTAAAATACGCAATTAGAGTTTCCAGAAATGATTAAAAAGTTGGAAGAACCCCTTGAAATTAAAGTAAATTGATTCTTCCTACATTTCCTGCCGTTTGTAATCACAGACATTACCAGTGGAAAGCCGTGAAATGACCAGCAAACTGATAATATTTACAACTCCGGGCACTTTAGCGAGCGTTTTCACTTGAATTTGCTTTCAAATATTAGGAATTCTTGTTTATACAGCTCAAAATTTGTGTAGAAAGCCTGTAAGTGAGGACTGTACTGCTTATGTTTACAATTGAGGCCGCATTACTCTGGCGACTTTTGTATGACTCTGTT
Source organism: Myotis nattereri (assembly GCF_964212035.1). Classification (NCBI taxonomy): domain Eukaryota; kingdom Metazoa; phylum Chordata; class Mammalia; order Chiroptera; family Vespertilionidae; genus Myotis; species Myotis nattereri. Next base: position 3,280 of record NW_027669588.1, on the reverse strand, counting down.
AAAATCCTGACGGTTCCAGTACATATTAGTAAGAAAACTCTCTAGTTGTGGTAAAACTCTTATAATACGCAATTAGAGTTTCCAGAAATGATTAAAAAGTTGGAAGAACCCCTTGAAATGAAAGTAAATTGATTCTTCCTACATTTCCTGCCGTTTGTAATCACAGACATTACCAGTGGAAAGCCGTGAAATGACCAGCAAACTGATAATATTTACAACTCCGGGCACTTTAGGGAGCGTTTTCCCTTGAATTTGCTTTCAAATATTAGGAATTCTTGTTTATACAGCTCAAAATTTGTGTAGAAAGCCTGTAAGTGAGGACTGTACTGCTTATGTTTACAATTGAGGCCGCATAACTCTGGCGACTTTTGTATGACTCTGTTAAAATCCTGCCGGTTCCAGTACATATTTGTAAAAAACTCTCTGGTTGTGGTAAAACTCTTAAAATACGCAATTAGAGTTTCCAGAAATGATTAAAAAGTTGGAAGAACCCCTTGAAATTAAAGTAAATTGATTCTTCCTACATTTCCTGCCGTTTGTAATCACAGACATTACCAGTGTAAAGCCATGAAATGACAAGCAAACTGATAATATTTACAACTCCGGGCACTTTAGCGAGCGTTTTCACTTGAATTTGCTTTCAAATATTAGGAATTCTTGTTTATACAGCTCAAAATTTGTGTAGAAAGCCTGTAAGTGAGGACTGTACTGCTTATGTTTACAATTGAGGCCGCATTACTCTGGCGACTTTTGTATGACTCTGTTAAAATCCTGCCGGTTCCAGTACATATTTGTAAAAAACTCTCTGGTTGTGGTAAAACTCTTAAAATACGCAATTAGAGTTTCCAGAAATGATTAAAAAGTTGGAAGAACCCCTTGAAATTAAAGTAAATTGATTCTTCCTACATTTCCTGCCGTTTGTAATCACAGACATTACCAGTGGAAAGCCGTGAAATGACCAGCCAACTGATAACATTTACAACTCCGGGCACTTTAGCGAGCGTTTTCACTTGAATTTGCTTTCAAATATTAGGAATTCTTGTTTATACAGCTCAAAATTTGTGTAGAAAGCCTGTAAGTGAGGTGTAAACTGCGTATGTTTACAATTGAGGCCCCATTACTCTGTCGACTTTTGTATGACTCTGTTAAAATCCTGACGGTTCCAGTACATATTAGTAAGAAAACTCTCTAGTTGTGGTAAAACTCTTAAAATACGCAATTAGAGTTTCCAGAAATGATTAAAAACTTGGAAGAACCCCTTGAAATTAAAGTAAATTGATTCTTCCTACATTTCCTGCCGTTTGTAATCACAGACATTACCAGTGGAAAGCCGTGAAATGACCAGCAAACTGATAATATTTACAACTCCGGGCACTTTAGGGAGGGTTTTAACTTGAATTTGCTTTCAAATATTAGGAATTCTTGTTTATACAGCTCAAAATTTGTGTAGAAAGCCTGTAAGTGAGGACTGTACTGCTTATGTTTACAATTGAGGCCGCATTACTCTGGCGACTTTTGTATGACTCTGTTAAAATCCTGCCGGTTCCAGTACATATTTGTAAAAAACTCTCTGGTTGTGGTAAAACTCTTAAAATACGCAATTAGAGTTTCCAGAAATGATTAAAAAGTTGGAAGAACCCCTTGAAATTAAAGTAAATTGATTCTTCCTACATTTCCTGCCGTTTGTAATCACAGACATTACCAGTGGAAAGCCGTGAAATGACCAGCAAACTGATAATATTTACAACTCCGGGCACTTTAGCGAGCGTTTTCACTTGAATTTGCTTTCAAATATTAGGAATTCTTGTTTATACAGCTCAAAATTTGTGTAGAAAGCCTGTAAGTGAGGACTGTACTGCTTATGTTTACAATTGAGGCCGCATTACTCTGGCGACTTTTGTATGACTCTGTTAAAATCCTGACGGTTCCAGTACATATTAGTAAGAAAACTCTCTAGTTGTGGTAAAACTCTTAAAATACGCAATTAGAGTTTCCAGAAATGATTAAAAAGTTGGAAGAACCCCTTGAAATGAAAGTAAATTGATTCTTCCTACATTTCCTGCCGTTTGTAATCACAGACATTACCAGTGGAAAGCCGTGAAATGACCAGCAAACTGATAATATTTACAACTCCGGGCACTTTAGGGAGCGTTTTCACTTGAATTTGCTTTCAAATATTAGGAATTCTTGTTTATACAGCTCAAAATTTGTGTAGAAAGCCTGTAAGTGAGGTGTAAACTGCGTATGTTTACAATTGAGGCCCCATTACTCTGTCGACTTTTGTATGACTCTGTTAAAATCCTGACGGTTCCAGTACATATTAGTAAGAAAACTCTCTAGTTGTGGTAAAACTCTTAAAATACGCAATTCGAGTTTCCAGAAATGATTAAAAACTTGGAAGAACCCCTTGAAATTAAAGTAAATTGATTCTTCCTACATTTCCTGCCGTTTGTAATCACAGACATTACCAGTGGAAAGCCGTGAAATGACCAGCAAACTGATAATATTTACAACTCCGGGCACTTTAGGGAGGGTTTTAACTTGAATTTGCTTTCAAATATTAGGAATTCTTGTTTATACAGCTCAAAATTTGTGTAGAAAGCCTGTAAGTGAGGACTGTACTGCTTATGTTTACAATTGAGGCCGCATTACTCTGGCGACTTTTGTATGACTCTGTTAAAATCCTGCCGGTTCCAGTACATATTTGTAAAAAACTCTCTGGTTGTGGTAAAACTCTTAAAATACGCAATTAGAGTTTCCAGAAATGATTAAAAAGTTGGAAGAACCCCTTGAAATTAAAGTAAATTGATTCTTCCTACATTTCCTGCCGTTTGTAATCACAGACATTACCAGTGGAAAGCCGTGAAATGACCAGCAAACTGATAATATTTACAACTCCGGGCACTTTAGCGAGCGTTTTCACTTGAATTTGCTTTCAAATATTAGGAATTCTTGTTTATACAGCTCAAAATTTGTGTAGAAAGCCTGTAAGTGAGGACTGTACTGCTTATGTTTACAATTGAGGCCGCATTACTCTGGCGACTTTTGTATGACTCTGTTAAAATCCTGACGGTTCCAGTACATATTAGTAAGAAAACTCTCTAGTTGTGGTAAAACTCTTAAAATACGCAATTAGAGTTTCCAGAAATGATTAAAAAGTTGGAAGAACCCCTTGAAATGAAAGTAAATTGATTCTTCCTACATTTCCTGCCGTTTGTAATCACAGACATTACCAGTGGAAAGCCGTGAAATGACCAGCAAACTGATAACATTTACAACT
>NW_027669589.1:5000-57487 GCF_964212035.1 Myotis nattereri | reverse complement strand
TTGCTTTCAAATATTAGGAATTCTTGTTTATACAGCTCAAAATTTGTGTAGAAAGCCTGTAAGGGAGGACTGTACTGCTTATGTTTACAATTGAGGCCGCATTACTCTGGCGACTTTTGTATGACTCTTTTAAAATCCTGACGGTTCCAGTACATATTTGTAAGAAAGCTCTCTAGTCTTGGTAAAACTCTTAAAATACGTAATTAGAGTTTCCAGAAATGATTAAAAACTTGGAAGAACCCCTTGAAATTAAAGTAAATCGATTCTTCCTACATTTCCTGCCGTTTGTAATCACAGACATTACCAGTGGAAAGCCGTGAAATGACCAGCAAACTGATAATATTTACAACTCCGGGCACTTTAGGGAGCGTTTTCAGTTGAATTTGCTTTCAAATATTAGGAATTCTTGTTTATACAGCTCAAAATTTGTGTAGAAAGCCTGTGAGTGAGGTCTAAACTGCGTATGTTTACAATTGAGGCAACATTACTCTGGCGAGTTTTGTGTGACTCTGTTAAAATCCTGACGGTTCCAGTACATATTTGTAAGAAAACTCTCTAGTTGTGGTAAAACTCTTAAAATACATAATCAGAGTTTCCAGAAATGATTAAAAACTTGGAAGAACCCCTTGAAATTAAAGTAAATAGATTATTCCTACATTTCCTGCCGTTTGTAATCACAGACATTACCAGTGGAAAGCCGTGAAATGACCAGCAAACTGATAATATTTACAACTCCGGGCACTTTAGGGAGCGTTTTCAGTTGAATTTGCTTTCAAATATTAGGAATTCTTGTTTATACAGCTCAAAATTTGTGCAGAAAGCCTGTAAGTGAGCACTGTACTGCTTATGTTTACAATTGAGACCGCATTACTCTGGCGAGTTTTGTGTGACTCTGTTAAAATTCTGACGGTTCCAGTACATATTTTTAAGAAAAGTCTCTAGTTTTGGTAAAACTCTTAAAATACGCAATTACAGTTTCCAGAAATGATTAAAAACTTGGAAGAACCCCTTGAAATTAAAGTAATTCGATTCTTCCTACATTTCCTGCCGTTTGTAATCACAGACATTACCAGTGGAAAGCCGTGAAATGACCAGCAAAGTGACAATATTTACAACTCCGGGCACTTTAGGGAGCGTTTTCACTTGAATTTGCTTTCAAATATTAGGAATTCTTGTTTATACAGCTCAAAATTTGTGCAGAAAGCCTGTAAGTGAGGACTGTACTGTTTATGTTTACAATTGAGGCCGCATTACTCTGGCGACTTTTGTGTGACTCTGTTAAAATCCTGACGGTTCCAGTACATATTTGTAAGAAAACTCTCTAGTTGTGGTAAAACTCTTAAAATACGTAATTAGAGTTTCCAGAAATGATTAAAAACTTGGAAGAACCCCTTGAAATTAAAGTAAATCGATTCTTCCTACATTTCCTGCCGTTTGTAATCACAGACATTACCAGTGGAAAGCCGTGAAATGACCAGCAAACTGATAATATTTACAACTCCGGGCACTTTAGGGAGCGTTTTCAGTTGAATTTGCTTTCAAATATTAGGAATTCTTGTTTATACAGCTCAAAATTTGTGTAGAAAGCCTGTGAGTGAGGTCTAAACTGCGTATGTTTACAATTGAGGCAACATTACTCTGGCGAGTTTTGTGTGACTCTGTTAAAATCCTGACGGTTCCAGTACATATTTGTAAGAAAACTCTCTAGTTGTGGTAAAACTCTTAAAATACGTAATTAGAGTTTCCAGAAATGATTAAAAACTTGGAAGAACCCCTTGAAATTAAAGTAAATCGATTCTTCCTACATTTCCTGCCGTTTGTAATCACAGACATTACCAGTGGAAAGCCGTGAAATGACCAGCAAACTGATAATATTTACAACTCCGGGCACTTTAGGGAGCGTTTTCAGTTGAATTTGCTTTCAAATATTAGGAATTCTTGTTTATACAGCTCAAAATTTGTGTAGAAAGCCTGTGAGTGAGGTCTAAACTGCGTATGTTTACAATTGAGGCAACATTACTCTGGCGAGTTTTGTGTGACTCTGTTAAAATCCTGACGGTTCCAGTACATATTTGTAAGAAAACTCTCTAGTTGTGGTAAAACTCTTAAAATACATAATCAGAGTTTCCAGAAATGATTAAAAACTTGGAAGAACCCCTTGAAATTAAAGTAAATAGATTATTCCTACATTTCCTGCCGTTTGTAATCACAGACATTACCAGTGGAAAGCCGTGAAATGACCAGCAAACTGATAATATTTACAACTCCGGGCACTTTAGGGAGCGTTTTCAGTTGAATTTGCTTTCAAAAATTAGGAATTCTTGTTTATACAGCTCAAAATTTGTGCAGAAAGCCTGTAAGTGAGCACTGTACTGCTTATGTTTACAATTGAGACCGCATTACTCTGGCGAGTTTTGTGTGACTCTGTTAAAATTCTGACGGTTCCAGTACATATTTTTAAGAAAAGTCTCTAGTTTTGGTAAAACTCTTAAAATACGCAATTACAGTTTCCAGAAATGATTAAAAACTTGGAAGAACCCCTTGAAATTAAAGTAATTCGATTCTTCCTACATTTCCTGCCGTTTGTAATCACAGACATTACCAGTGGAAAGCCGTGAAATGACCAGCAAAGTGACAATATTTACAACTCCGGGCACTTTAGGGAGCGTTTTCACTTGAATTTGCTTTCAAATATTAGGAATTCTTGTTTATACAGCTCAAAATTTGTGCAGAAAGCCTGTAAGTGAGGACTGTACTGTTTATGTTTACAATTGAGGCCGCATTACTCTGGCGACTTTTGTGTGACTCTGTTAAAATCCTGACGGTTCCAGTACATATTTGTAAGAAAACTCTCTAGTTGTGGTAAAACTCTTAAAATACGTAATTAGAGTTTCCAGAAATGATTAAAAACTTGGAAGAACCCCTTGAAATTAAAGTAAATCGATTCTTCCTACATTTCCTGCCGTTTGTAATCACAGACATTACCAGTGGAAAGCCGTGAAATGACCAGCAAAGTGACAATATTTACAACTCCGGGCACTTTAGGGAGCGTTATCAGTTGAATTTGCTTTCATATATTAGGAATTCTTGTTTATACAGCTCAAAATGTGTAGAAAGCCTGTAAGTGAGGACTGTCCTGCTCATGTTTACAATTGAGGTCCCATTACTCTGGCGAATTTTTTATGACTCTTTTAAAATCCTGACGGTTCCAGTACATATTTGTAAGAAAACTCTCTAGTTGTGGTAAAACTCTTAAAGTACGTAATTAGAGTTTCCAGAAATGATTAAAAACTTGGAAGAACCCCTTGAAATTAAAGTAAATCGATTCTTCCTACATTTCCTGCCGTTTGTAATCACAGACATTACCAGTGGAAAGCCGTGAAATGACCAGCAAACTGATAATATTTACAACTCCAGGCACTTTAGGGAGCGTTTTCACTTGAATTTGCTTTCAAATATTAGGAATTCTTGTTTATACAGCTCAAAATTTGTGCAGAAAGCCTGTAAGTGAGCACTGTACTGCTTATGTTTACAATTGAGACCGCATTACTCTGGCGAGTTTTGTGTGACTCTGTTAAAATTCTGACGGTTCCAGTACATATTTTTAAGAAAAGTCTCTAGTTTTGGTAAAACTCTTAAAATACGCAATTACAGTTTCCAGAAATGATTAAAAACTTGGAAGAACCCCTTGAAATTAAAGTAATTCGATTCTTCCTACATTTCCTGCCGTTTGTAATCACAGACATTACCAGTGGAAAGCCGTGAAATGACCAGCAAAGTGACAATATTTACAACTCCGGGCACTTTAGGGAGCGTTTTCACTTGAATTTGCTTTCAAATATTAGGAATTCTTGTTTATACAGCTCAAAATTTGTGCAGAAAGCCTGTAAGTGAGCACTGTACTGCTTATGTTTACAATTGAGACCGCATTACTCTGGCGAGTTTTGTGTGACTCTGTTAAAATTCTGACGGTTCCAGTACATATTTTTAAGAAAAGTCTCTAGTTTTGGTAAAACTCTTAAAATACGCAATTACAGTTTCCAGAAATGATTAAAAACTTGGAAGAACCCCTTGAAATTAAAGTAATTCGATTCTTCCTACATTTCCTGCCGTTTGTAATCACAGACATTACCAGTGGAAAGCCGTGAAATGACCAGCAAAGTGACAATATTTACAACTCCGGGCACTTTAGGGAGCGTTTTCACTTGAATTTGCTTTCAAATATTAGGAATTCTTGTTTATACAGCTCAAAATTTGTGCAGAAAGCCTGTAAGTGAGGACTGTACTGTTTATGTTTACAATTGAGGCCGCATTACTCTGGCGACTTTTGTGTGACTCTGTTAAAATCCTGACGGTTCCAGTACATATTTGTAAGAAAACTCTCTAGTTGTGGTAAAACTCTTAAAATACGTAATTAGAGTTTCCAGAAATGATTAAAAACTTGGAAGAACCCCTTGAAATTAAAGTAAATCGATTCTTCCTACATTTCCTGCCGTTTGTAATCACAGACATTACCAGTGGAAAGCCGTGAAATGACCAGCAAACTGATAATATTTACAACTCCGGGCACTTTAGGGAGCGTTTTCAGTTGAATTTGCTTTCAAATATTAGGAATTCTTGTTTATACAGCTCAAAATTTGTGTAGAAAGCCTGTGAGTGAGGTCTAAACTGCGTATGTTTACAATTGAGGCCCCATTACTCTGGCGAGTTTTGTGTGACTCTGTTAAAATCCTGACGGTTCCAGTACATATTTGTAAGAAAACTCTCTAGTTGTGGTAAAACTCTTAAAATACATAATCAGAGTTTCCAGAAATGATTAAAAACTTGGAAGAACCCCTTGAAATTAAAGTAAATAGATTATTCCTACATTTCCTGCCGTTTGTAATCACAGACATTACCAGTGGAAAGCCGTGAAATGACCAGCAAACTGATAATATTTACAACTCCGGGCACTTTAGGGAGCGTTTTCAGTTGAATTTGCTTTCAAATATTAGGAATTCTTGTTTATACAGCTCAAAATTTGTGCAGAAAGCCTGTAAGTGAGCACTGTACTGCTTATGTTTACAATTGAGACCGCATTACTCTGGCGAGTTTTGTGTGACTCTGTTAAAATTCTGACGGTTCCAGTACATATTTTTAAGAAAAGTCTCTAGTTTTGGTAAAACTCTTAAAATACGCAATTACAGTTTCCAGAAATGATTAAAAACTTGGAAGAACCCCTTGAAATTAAAGTAAATCGATTCTTCCTACATTTCCTGCCGTTTGTAATCACAGACATTACCAGTGGAAAGCCGTGAAATGACCAGCAAACTGATAATATTTACAACTCCGGGCACTTTAGGGAGCGTTTTCAGTTGAATTTGCTTTCAAATATTAGGAATTCTTGTTTATACAGCTCAAAATTTGTGTAGAAAGCCTGTGAGTGAGGTCTAAACTGCGTATGTTTACAATTGAGGCAACATTACTCTGGCGAGTTTTGTGTGACTCTGTTAAAATCCTGACGGTTCCAGTACATATTTGTAAGAAAACTCTCTAGTTGTGGTAAAACTCTTAAAATACATAATCAGAGTTTCCAGAAATGATTAAAAACTTGGAAGAACCCCTTGAAATTAAAGTAAATAGATTATTCCTACATTTCCTGCCGTTTGTAATCACAGACATTACCAGTGGAAAGCCGTGAAATGACCAGCAAACTGATAATATTTACAACTCCGGGCACTTTAGGGAGCGTTTTCAGTTGAATTTGCTTTCAAATATTAGGAATTCTTGTTTATACAGCTCAAAATTTGTGCAGAAAGCCTGTAAGTGAGCACTGTACTGCTTATGTTTACAATTGAGACCGCATTACTCTGGCGAGTTTTGTGTGACTCTGTTAAAATTCTGACGGTTCCAGTACGTATTTTTAAGAAAAGTCTCTAGTTTTGGTAAAACTCTTAAAATACGCAATTAGAGTTTCCAGAAATGATTAAAAACTTGGAAGAACCCCTTGAAATTAAAGTAAATCGATTCTTCCTACATTTCCTGCCGTTTGTAATCACAGACATTACCAGTGGAAAGCCGTGAAATGACCAGCAAACTGATAATATTTACAACTCCGGGCACTTTAGGGAGCGTTTTCAGTTGAATTTGCTTTCAAATATTAGGAATTCTTGTTTATACAGCTCAAAATTTGTGTAGAAAGCCTGTGAGTGAGGTCTAAACTGCGTATGTTTACAATTGAGGCAACATTACTCTGGCGAGTTTTGTGTGACTCTGTTAAAATCCTGACGGTTCCAGTACATATTTGTAAGAAAACTCTCTAGTTGTGGTAAAACTCTTAAAATACATAATCAGAGTTTCCAGAAATGATTAAAAACTTGGAAGAACCCCTTGAAATTAAAGTAAATAGATTATTCCTACATTTCCTGCCGTTTGTAATCACAGACATTACCAGTGGAAAGCCGTGAAATGACCAGCAAACTGATAATATTTACAACTCCGGGCACTTTAGGGAGCGTTTTCAGTTGAATTTGCTTTCAAATATTAGGAATTCTTGTTTATACAGCTCAAAATTTGTGCAGAAAGCCTGTAAGTGAGCACTGTACTGCTTATGTTTACAATTGAGACCGCATTACTCTGGCGAGTTTTGTGTGACTCTGTTAAAATTCTGACGGTTCCTGTACATATTTTTAAGAAAAGTCTCTAGTTTTGGTAAAACTCTTAAAATACGCAATTACAGTTTCCAGAAATGATTAAAAACTTGGAAGAACCCCTTGAAATTAAAGTAATTCGATTCTTCCTACATTTCCTGCCGTTTGTAATCACAGACATTACCAGTGGAAAGCCGTGAAATGACCAGCAAAGTGACAATATTTACAACTCCGGGCACTTTAGGGAGCGTTTTCACTTGAATTTGCTTTCAAATATTAGGAATTCTTGTTTATACAGCTCAAAATTTGTGCAGAAAGCCTGTAAGTGAGGACTGTACTGTTTATGTTTACAATTGAGGCCGCATTACTCTGGCGACTTTTGTGTGACTCTGTTAAAATCCTGACGGTTCCAGTACATATTTGTAAGAAAACTCTCTAGTTGTGGTAAAACTCTTAAAATACGTAATTAGAGTTTCCAGAAATGATTAAAAACTTGGAAGAACCCCTTGAAATTAAAGTAAATAGATTCTTCCTACATTTCCTGCCGTTTGTAATCACAGACATTACCAGTGGAAAGCCGTGAAATGACCAGCAAACTGATAATATTTACAACTCCGGGCACTTTAGGGAGCGTTTTCAGTTGAATTTGCTTTCAAATATTAGGAATTCTTGTTTATACAGCTCAAAATTTGTGTAGAAAGCCTGTGAGTGAGGTCTAAACTGCGTATGTTTACAATTGAGGCCCCATTACTCTGGCGAGTTTTGTGTGACTCTGTTAAAATCCTGACGGTTCCAGTACATATTTGTAAGAAAACTCTCTAGTTGTGGTAAAACTCTTAAAATACATAATCAGAGTTTCCAGAAATGATTAAAAACTTGGAAGAACCCCTTGAAATTAAAGTAAATAGATTATTCCTACATTTCCTGCCGTTTGTAATCACAGACATTACCAGTGGAAAGCCGTGAAATGACCAGCAAACTGATAATATTTACAACTCTGGGCACTTTAGGGAGCGTTTTCACTTGAATTTGCTTTCAAATATTAGGAATTCTTGTTTATACAGCTCAAAATTTGTGTAGAAAGCCTGTAAGGGAGGACTGTACTGCTTATGTTTACAATTGAGACCGCATTACTCTGGCGAGTTTTGTGTGACTCTGTTAAAATCCTGACGGTTCCAGTACATATTTTTAAGAAAAGTCTCTAGTTTTGGTAAAACTCTTAAAATACGCAATTACAGTTTCCAGAAATGATTAAAAACTTGGAAGAACCCCTTGAAATTAAAGTAAATCGATTCTTCCTACATTTCCTGCCGTTTGTAATCACAGACATTACCAGTGGAAAGCCGTGAAATGACCAGCAAACTGATAATATTTACAACTCCGGGCACTTTAGGGAGCGTTTTCAGTTGAATTTGCTTTCAAATATTAGGAATTCTTGTTTATACAGCTCAAAATTTGTGTAGAAAGCCTGTGAGTGAGGTCTAAACTGCGTATGTTTACAATTGAGGCCCCATTACTCTGGCGAGTTTTGTGTGACTCTGTTAAAATCCTGACGGTTCCAGTACATATTTGTAAGAAAACTCTCTAGTTGTGGTAAAACTCTTAAAATACATAATCAGAGTTTCCAGAAATGATTAAAAACTTGGAAGAACCCCTTGAAATTAAAGTAAATAGATTATTCCTACATTTCCTGCCGTTTGTAATCACAGACATTACCAGTGGAAAGCCGTGAAATGACCAGCAAACTGATAATATTTACAACTCCGGGCACTTTAGGGAGCGTTTTCAGTTGAATTTGCTTTCAAATATTAGGAATTCTTGTTTATACAGCTCAAAATTTGTGCAGAAAGCCTGTAAGTGAGCACTGTACTGCTTATGTTTACAATTGAGACCGCATTACTCTGGCGAGTTTTGTGTGACTCTGTTAAAATTCTGACGGTTCCAGTACATATTTTTAAGAAAAGTCTCTAGTTTTGGTAAAACTCTTAAAATACGCAATTACAGTTTCCAGAAATGATTAAAAACTTGGAAGAACCCCTTGAAATTAAAGTAATTCGATTCTTCCTACATTTCCTGCCGTTTGTAATCACAGACATTACCAGTGGAAAGCCGTGAAATGACCAGCAAAGTGACAATATTTACAACTCCGGGCACTTTAGGGAGCGTTTTCACTTGAATTTGCTTTCAAATATTAGGAATTCTTGTTTATACAGCTCAAAATTTGTGCAGAAAGCCTGTAAGTGAGGACTGTACTGTTTATGTTTACAATTGAAGCCGCATTACTCTGGCGACTTTTGTGTGACTCTGTTAAAATCCTGACGGTTCCAGTACATATTTGTAAGAAAACTCTCTAGTTGTGGTAAAACTCTTAAAATACGTAATTAGAGTTTCCAGAAATGATTAAAAACTTGGAAGAACCCCTTGAAATTAAAGTAAATCGATTCTTCCTACATTTCCTGCCGTTTGTAATCACAGACATTACCAGTGGAAAGCCGTGAAATGACCAGCAAAGTGACAATATTTACAACTCCGGGCACTTTAGGGAGCGTTATCAGTTGAATTTGCTTTCATATATTAGGAATTCTTCTTTATACAGCTCAAAATGTGTAGAAAGCCTGTAAGTGAGGACTGTCCTGCTCATGTTTACAATTGAGGTCCCATTACTCTGGCGAATTTTTTATGACTCTTTTAAAATCCTGACGGTTCCAGTACATATTTGTAAGAAAACTCTCTAGTTGTGGTAAAACTCTTAAAGTACGTAATTAGAGTTTCCAGAAATGATTAAAAACTTGGAAGAACCCCTTGAAATTAAAGTAAATCGATTCTTCCTACATTTCCTGCCGTTTGTAATCACAGACATTACCAGTGGAAAGCCGTGAAATGACCAGCAAACTGATAATATTTACAACTCCAGGCACTTTAGGGAGCATTTTCACTTGAATTTGCTTTCAAATATTAGGAATTCTTGTTTATACAGCTCAAAATTTGTGCAGAAAGCCTGTAAGTGAGCACTGTACTGCTTATGTTTACAATTGAGACCGCATTACTCTGGCGAGTTTTGTGTGACTCTGTTAAAATTCTGACGGTTCCAGTACATATTTTTAAGAAAAGTCTCTAGTTTTGGTAAAACTCTTAAAATACGCAATTACAGTTTCCAGAAATGATTAAAAACTTGGAAGAACCCCTTGAAATTAAAGTAATTCGATTCTTCCTACATTTCCTGCCGTTTGTAATCACAGACATTACCAGTGGAAAGCCGTGAAATGACCAGCAAAGTGACAATATTTACAACTCCGGGCACTTTAGGGAGCGTTTTCACTTGAATTTGCTTTCAAATATTAGGAATTCTTGTTTATACAGCTCAAAATTTGTGCAGAAAGCCTGTAAGTGAGCACTGTACTGCTTATGTTTACAATTGAGACCGCATTACTCTGGCGAGTTTTGTGTGACTCTGTTAAAATCCTGACGGTTCCAGTACATATTTGTAAGAAAACTCTCTAGTTGTGGTAAAACTCTTAAAATACGTAATTAGAGTTTCCAGAAATGACTAAAAACTTGGAAGAACCCCTTGAAATTAAAGTAAATCGATTCTTCCTACATTTCCTGCCGTTTGTAATCACAGACATTACCAGTGGAAAGCCGTGAAATGACCAGCAAACTGATAATATTTACAACTCCGGGCACTTTAGGGAGCGTTTTCAGTTGAATTTGCTTTCAAATATTAGGAATTCTTGTTTATACAGCTCAAAATTTGTGTAGAAAGCCTGTGAGTGAGGTCTAAACTGCGTATGTTTACAATTGAGGCCCCATTACTCTGGCGAGTTTTGTGTGACTCTGTTAAAATCCTGACGGTTCCAGTACATATTTGTAAGAAAACTCTCTAGTTGTGGTAAAACTCTTAAAATACATAATCAGAGTTTCCAGAAATGATTAAAAACTTGGAAGAACCCCTTGAAATTAAAGTAAATAGATTATTCCTACATTTCCTGCCGTTTGTAATCACAGACATTACCAGTGGAAAGCCGTGAAATGACCAGCAAACTGATAATATTTACAACTCTGGGCACTTTAGGGAGCGTTTTCACTTGAATTTGCTTTCAAATATTAGGAATTCTTGTTTATACAGCTCAAAATTTGTGTAGAAAGCCTGTAAGGGAGGACTGTACTGCTTATGTTTACAATTGAGGCCGCATTACTCTGGCGACTTTTGTATGACTCTTTTAAAATCCTGACGGTTCCAGTACATATTTGTAAGAAAGCTCTCTAGTCGTGGTAAAACTCTTAAAATACGTAATTAGAGTTTCCAGAAATGATTAAAAACTTGGAAGAACCCCTTGAAATTAAAGTAAATCGATTCTTCCTACATTTCCTGCCGTTTGTAATCACAGACATTACCAGTGGAAAGCCGTGAAATGACCAGCAAACTGATAATATTTACAACTCCGGGCACTTTAGGGAGCGTTTTCAGTTGAATTTGCTTTCAAATATTAGGAATTCTTGTTTATACAGCTCAAAATTTGTGTAGAAAGCCTGTGAGTGAGGTCTAAACTGCGTATGTTTACAATTGAGGCAACATTACTCTGGCGAGTTTTGTATGACTCTGTTAAAATCCTGACGGTTCCAGTACATATTTGTAAGAAAACTCTCTAGTTGTGGTAAAACTCTTAAAATACATAATCAGAGTTTCCAGAAATGATTAAAAACTTGGAAGAACCCCTTGAAATTAAAGTAAATAGATTATTCCTACATTTCCTGCCGTTTGTAATCACAGACATTACCAGTGGAAAGCCGTGAAATGACCAGCAAACTGATAATATTTACAACTCCGGGCACTTTAGGGAGCGTTTTCAGTTGAATTTGCTTTCAAATATTAGGAATTCTTGTTTATACAGCTCAAAATTTGTGCAGAAAGCCTGTAAGTGAGCACTGTACTGCTTATGTTTACAATTGAGACCGCATTACTCTGGCGAGTTTTGTGTGACTCTGTTAAAATTCTGACGGTTCCAGTACATATTTTTAAGAAAAGTCTCTAGTTTTGGTAAAACTCTTAAAATACGCAATTACAGTTTCCAGAAATGATTAAAAACTTGGAAGAACCCCTTGAAATTAAAGTAATTCGATTCTTCCTACATTTCCTGCCGTTTGTAATCACAGACATTACCAGTGGAAAGCCGTGAAATGACCAGCAAAGTGACAATATTTACAACTCCGGGCACTTTAGGGAGCGTTTTCACTTGAATTTGCTTTCAAATATTAGGAATTCTTGTTTATACAGCTCAAAATTTGTGCAGAAAGCCTGTAAGTGAGGACTGTACTGTTTATGTTTACAATTGAGGCCGCATTACTCTGGCGACTTTTGTGTGACTCTGTTAAAATCCTGACGGTTCCAGTACATATTTGTAAGAAAACTCTCTAGTTGTGGTAAAACTCTTAAAATACATAATCAGAGTTTCCAGAAATGATTAAAAACTTGGAAGAACCCCTTGAAATTAAAGTAAATAGATTATTCCTACATTTCCTGCCGTTTGTAATCACAGACATTACCAGTGGAAAGCCGTGAAATGACCAGCAAACTGATAATATTTACAACTCTGGGCACTTTAGGGAGCGTTTTCACTTGAATTTGCTTTCAAATATTAGGAATTCTTGTTTATACAGCTCAAAATTTGTGTAGAAAGCCTGTAAGGGAGGACTGTACTGCTTATGTTTACAATTGAGACCGCATTACTCTGGCGAGTTTTGTGTGACTCTGTTAAAATCCTGACGGTTCCAGTACATATTTTTAAGAAAAGTCTCTAGTTTTGGTAAAACTCTTAAAATACGCAATTACAGTTTCCAGAAATGATTAAAAACTTGGAAGAACCCCTTGAAATTAAAGTAAATCGATTCTTCCTACATTTCCTGCCGTTTGTAATCACAGACATTACCAGTGGAAAGCCGTGAAATGACCAGCAAACTGATAATATTTACAACTCCGGGCACTTTAGGGAGCGTTTTCAGTTGAATTTGCTTTCAAATATTAGGAATTCTTGTTTATACAGCTCAAAATTTGTGTAGAAAGCCTGTGAGTGAGGTCTAAACTGCGTATGTTTACAATTGAGGCAACATTACTCTGGCGAGTTTTGTGTGACTCTGTTAAAATCCTGACGGTTCCAGTACATATTTGTAAGAAAACTCTCTAGTTGTGGTAAAACTCTTAAAATACATAATCAGAGTTTCCAGAAATGATTAAAAACTTGGAAGAACCCCTTGAAATTAAAGTAAATAGATTATTCCTACATTTCCTGCCGTTTGTAATCACAGACATTACCAGTGGAAAGCCGTGAAATGACCAGCAAACTGATAATATTTACAACTCCGGGCACTTTAGGGAGCGTTTTCAGTTGAATTTGCTTTCAAATATTAGGAATTCTTGTTTATACAGCTCAAAATTTGTGCAGAAAGCCTGTAAGTGAGCACTGTACTGCTTATGTTTACAATTGAGACCGCATTACTCTGGCGAGTTTTGTGTGACTCTGTTAAAATTCTGACGGTTCCAGTACATATTTTTAAGAAAAGTCTCTAGTTTTGGTAAAACTCTTAAAATACGCAATTACAGTTTCCAGAAATGATTAAAAACTTGGAAGAACCCCTTGAAATTAAAGTAATTCGATTCTTCCTACATTTCCTGCCGTTTGTAATCACAGACATTACCAGTGGAAAGCCGTGAAATGACCAGCAAAGTGACAATATTTACAACTCCGGGCACTTTAGGGAGCGTTTTCACTTGAATTTGCTTTCAAATATTAGGAATTCTTGTTTATACAGCTCAAAATTTGTGCAGAAAGCCTGTAAGTGAGGACTGTACTGTTTATGTTTACAATTGAAGCCGCATTACTCTGGCGACTTTTGTGTGACTCTGTTAAAATCCTGACGGTTCCAGTACATATTTGTAAGAAAACTCTCTAGTTGTGGTAAAACTCTTAAAATACGTAATTAGAGTTTCCAGAAATGATTAAAAACTTGGAAGAACCCCTTGAAATTAAAGTAAATCGATTCTTCCTACATTTCCTGCCGTTTGTAATCACAGACATTACCAGTGGAAAGCCGTGAAATGACCAGCAAAGTGACAATATTTACAACTCCGGGCACTTTAGGGAGCGTTATCAGTTGAATTTGCTTTCATATATTAGGAATTCTTCTTTATACAGCTCAAAATGTGTAGAAAGCCTGTAAGTGAGGACTGTCCTGCTCATGTTTACAATTGAGGTCCCATTACTCTGGCGAATTTTTTATGACTCTTTTAAAATCCTGACGGTTCCAGTACATATTTGTAAGAAAACTCTCTAGTTGTGGTAAAACTCTTAAAGTACGTAATTAGAGTTTCCAGAAATGATTAAAAACTTGGAAGAACCCCTTGAAATTAAAGTAAATCGATTCTTCCTACATTTCCTGCCGTTTGTAATCACAGACATTACCAGTGGAAAGCCGTGAAATGACCAGCAAACTGATAATATTTACAACTCCAGGCACTTTAGGGAGCATTTTCACTTGAATTTGCTTTCAAATATTAGGAATTCTTGTTTATACAGCTCAAAATTTGTGCAGAAAGCCTGTAAGTGAGCACTGTACTGCTTATGTTTACAATTGAGACCGCATTACTCTGGCGAGTTTTGTGTGACTCTGTTAAAATTCTGACGGTTCCAGTACATATTTTTAAGAAAAGTCTCTAGTTTTGGTAAAACTCTTAAAATACGCAATTACAGTTTCCAGAAATGATTAAAAACTTGGAAGAACCCCTTGAAATTAAAGTAATTCGATTCTTCCTACATTTCCTGCCGTTTGTAATCACAGACATTACCAGTGGAAAGCCGTGAAATGACCAGCAAAGTGACAATATTTACAACTCCGGGCACTTTAGGGAGCGTTTTCACTTGAATTTGCTTTCAAATATTAGGAATTCTTGTTTATACAGCTCAAAATTTGTGCAGAAAGCCTGTAAGTGAGCACTGTACTGCTTATGTTTACAATTGAGACCGCATTACTCTGGCGAGTTTTGTGTGACTCTGTTAAAATCCTGACGGTTCCAGTACATATTTGTAAGAAAACTCTCTAGTTGTGGTAAAACTCTTAAAATACGTAATTAGAGTTTCCAGAAATGACTAAAAACTTGGAAGAACCCCTTGAAATTAAAGTAAATCGATTCTTCCTACATTTCCTGCCGTTTGTAATCACAGACATTACCAGTGGAAAGCCGTGAAATGACCAGCAAACTGATAATATTTACAACTCCGGGCACTTTAGGGAGCGTTTTCAGTTGAATTTGCTTTCAAATATTAGGAATTCTTGTTTATACAGCTCAAAATTTGTGTAGAAAGCCTGTGAGTGAGGTCTAAACTGCGTATGTTTACAATTGAGGCCCCATTACTCTGGCGAGTTTTGTGTGACTCTGTTAAAATCCTGACGGTTCCAGTACATATTTGTAAGAAAACTCTCTAGTTGTGGTAAAACTCTTAAAATACATAATCAGAGTTTCCAGAAATGATTAAAAACTTGGAAGAACCCCTTGAAATTAAAGTAAATAGATTATTCCTACATTTCCTGCCGTTTGTAATCACAGACATTACCAGTGGAAAGCCGTGAAATGACCAGCAAACTGATAATATTTACAACTCTGGGCACTTTAGGGAGCGTTTTCACTTGAATTTGCTTTCAAATATTAGGAATTCTTGTTTATACAGCTCAAAATTTGTGTAGAAAGCCTGTAAGGGAGGACTGTACTGCTTATGTTTACAATTGAGGCCGCATTACTCTGGCGACTTTTGTATGACTCTTTTAAAATCCTGACGGTTCCAGTACATATTTGTAAGAAAGCTCTCTAGTCGTGGTAAAACTCTTAAAATACGTAATTAGAGTTTCCAGAAATGATTAAAAACTTGGAAGAACCCCTTGAAATTAAAGTAAATCGATTCTTCCTACATTTCCTGCCGTTTGTAATCACAGACATTACCAGTGGAAAGCCGTGAAATGACCAGCAAACTGATAATATTTACAACTCCGGGCACTTTAGGGAGCGTTTTCAGTTGAATTTGCTTTCAAATATTAGGAATTCTTGTTTATACAGCTCAAAATTTGTGTAGAAAGCCTGTGAGTGAGGTCTAAACTGCGTATGTTTACAATTGAGGCAACATTACTCTGGCGAGTTTTGTGTGACTCTGTTAAAATCCTGACGGTTCCAGTACATATTTGTAAGAAAACTCTCTAGTTGTGGTAAAACTCTTAAAATACATAATCAGAGTTTCCAGAAATGATTAAAAACTTGGAAGAACCCCTTGAAATTAAAGTAAATAGATTATTCCTACATTTCCTGCCGTTTGTAATCACAGACATTACCAGTGGAAAGCCGTGAAATGACCAGCAAACTGATAATATTTACAACTCCGGGCACTTTAGGGAGCGTTTTCAGTTGAATTTGCTTTCAAATATTAGGAATTCTTGTTTATACAGCTCAAAATTTGTGCAGAAAGCCTGTAAGTGAGCACTGTACTGCTTATGTTTACAATTGAGACCGCATTACTCTGGCGAGTTTTGTGTGACTCTGTTAAAATTCTGACGGTTCCAGTACATATTTTTAAGAAAAGTCTCTAGTTTTGGTAAAACTCTTAAAATACGCAATTACAGTTTCCAGAAATGATTAAAAACTTGGAAGAACCCCTTGAAATTAAAGTAATTCGATTCTTCCTACATTTCCTGCCGTTTGTAATCACAGACATTACCAGTGGAAAGCCGTGAAATGACCAGCAAAGTGACAATATTTACAACTCCGGGCACTTTAGGGAGCGTTTTCACTTGAATTTGCTTTCAAATATTAGGAATTCTTGTTTATACAGCTCAAAATTTGTGCAGAAAGCCTGTAAGTGAGGACTGTACTGTTTATGTTTACAATTGAGGCCGCATTACTCTGGCGACTTTTGTGTGACTCTGTTAAAATCCTGACGGTTCCAGTACATATTTGTAAGAAAACTCTCTAGTTGTGGTAAAACTCTTAAAATACGTAATTAGAGTTTCCAGAAATGATTAAAAACTTGGAAGAACCCCTTGAAATTAAAGTAAATCGATTCTTCCTACATTTCCTGCCGTTTGTAATCACAGACATTACCAGTGGAAAGCCGTGAAATGACCAGCAAACTGATAATATTTACAACTCCGGGCACTTTAGGGAGCGTTTTCAGTTGAATTTGCTTTCAAATATTAGGAATTCTTGTTTATACAGCTCAAAATTTGTGTAGAAAGCCTGTGAGTGAGGTCTAAACTGCGTATGTTTACAATTGAGGCAACATTACTCTGGCGAGTTTTGTGTGACTCTGTTAAAATCCTGACGGTTCCAGTACATATTTGTAAGAAAACTCTCTAGTTGTGGTAAAACTCTTAAAATACATAATCAGAGTTTCCAGAAATGATTAAAAACTTGGAAGAACCCCTTGAAATTAAAGTAAATAGATTATTCCTACATTTCCTGCCGTTTGTAATCACAGACATTACCAGTGGAAAGCCGTGAAATGACCAGCAAACTGATAATATTTACAACTCCGGGCACTTTAGGGAGCGTTTTCACTTGAATTTGCTTTCAAATATTAGGAATTCTTGTTTATACAGCTCAAAATTTGTGCAGAAAGCCTGTAAGTGAGCACTGTACTGCTTATGTTTACAATTGAGACCGCATTACTCTGGCGAGTTTTGTGTGACTCTGTTAAAATTCTGACGGTTCCAGTACATATTTTTAAGAAAAGTCTCTAGTTTTGGTAAAACTCTTAAAATACGCAATTACAGTTTCCAGAAATGATTAAAAACTTGGAAGAACCCCTTGAAATTAAAGTAATTCGATTCTTCCTACATTTCCTGCCGTTTGTAATCACAGACATTACCAGTGGAAAGCCGTGAAATGACCAGCAAAGTGACAATATTTACAACTCCGGGCACTTTAGGGAGCGTTTTCACTTGAATTTGCTTTCAAATATTAGGAATTCTTGTTTATACAGCTCAAAATTTGTGCAGAAAGCCTGTAAGTGAGGACTGTACTGTTTATGTTTACAATTGAGGCCGCATTACTCTGGCGACTTTTGTGTGACTCTGTTAAAATCCTGACGGTTCCAGTACATATTTGTAAGAAAACTCTCTAGTTGTGGTAAAACTCTTAAAATACGTAATTAGAGTTTCCAGAAATGATTAAAAACTTGGAAGAACCCCTTGAAATTAAAGTAAATCGATTCTTCCTACATTTCCTGCCGTTTGTAATCACAGACATTACCAGTGGAAAGCCGTGAAATGACCAGCAAAGTGACAATATTTACAACTCCGGGCACTTTAGGGAGCGTTATCAGTTGAATTTGCTTTCATATATTAGGAATTCTTGTTTATACAGCTCAAAATGTGTAGAAAGCCTGTAAGTGAGGACTGTCCTGCTCATGTTTACAATTGAGGTCCCATTACTCTGGCGAATTTTTTATGACTCTTTTAAAATCCTGACGGTTCCAGTACATATTTGTAAGAAAACTCTCTAGTTGTGGTAAAACTCTTAAAGTACGTAATTAGAGTTTCCAGAAATGATTAAAAACTTGGAAGAACCCCTTGAAATTAAAGTAAATCGATTCTTCCTACATTTCCTGCCGTTTGTAATCACAGACATTACCAGTGGAAAGCCGTGAAATGACCAGCAAACTGATAATATTTACAACTCCAGGCACTTTAGGGAGCGTTTTCACTTGAATTTGCTTTCAAATATTAGGAATTCTTGTTTATACAGCTCAAAATTTGTGTAGAAAGCCTGTAAGTGAGCACTGTACTGCTTATGTTTACAATTGAGACCGCATTACTCTGGCGAGTTTTGTGTGACTCTGTTAAAATTCTGACGGTTCCAGTACATATTTTTAAGAAAAGTCTCTAGTTTTGGTAAAACTCTTAAAATACGCAATTACAGTTTCCAGAAATGATTAAAAACTTGGAAGAACCCCTTGAAATTAAAGTAATTCGATTCTTCCTACATTTCCTGCCGTTTGTAATCACAGACATTACCAGTGGAAAGCCGTGAAATGACCAGCAAAGTGACAATATTTACAACTCCGGGCACTTTAGGGAGCGTTTTCACTTGAATTTGCTTTCAAATATTAGGAATTCTTGTTTATACAGCTCAAAATTTGTGCAGAAAGCCTGTAAGTGAGCACTGTACTGCTTATGTTTACAATTGAGACCGCATTACTCTGGCGAGTTTTGTGTGACTCTGTTAAAATTCTGACGGTTCCAGTACATATTTTTAAGAAAAGTCTCTAGTTTTGGTAAAACTCTTAAAATACGCAATTACAGTTTCCAGAAATGATTAAAAACTTGGAAGAACCCCTTGAAATTAAAGTAATTCGATTCTTCCTACATTTCCTGCCGTTTGTAATCACAGACATTACCAGTGGAAAGCCGTGAAATGACCAGCAAAGTGACAATATTTACAACTCCGGGCACTTTAGGGAGCGTTTTCACTTGAATTTGCTTTCAAATATTAGGAATTCTTGTTTATACAGCTCAAAATTTGTGCAGAAAGCCTGTAAGTGAGGACTGTACTGTTTATGTTTACAATTGAGGCCGCATTACTCTGGCGACTTTTGTGTGACTCTGTTAAAATCCTGACGGTTCCAGTACATATTTGTAAGAAAACTCTCTAGTTGTGGTAAAACTCTTAAAATACGCAATAAGAGTTTCCAGAAATGATTAAAAACTTGGAAGAACCCCTTGAAATTAAAGTAAATCGATTCTTCCTACATTTCCTGCCGTTTGTAATCACAGACATTACCAGTGGAAAGCCGTGAAATGACCAGCAAACTGATAATATTTACAACTCCGGGCACTTTAGGGAGCGTTTTCAGTTGAATTTGCTTTCAAATATTAGGAATTCTTGTTTATACAGCTCAAAATTTGTGTAGAAAGCCTGTGAGTGAGGTCTAAACTGCGTATGTTTACAATTGAGGCCCCATTACTCTGGCGAGTTTTGTGTGACTCTGTTAAAATCCTGACGGTTCCAGTACATATTTGTAAGAAAACTCTCTAGTTGTGGTAAAACTCTTAAAATACATAATCAGAGTTTCCAGAAATGATTAAAAACTTGGAAGAACCCCTTGAAATTAAAGTAAATAGATTATTCCTACATTTCCTGCCGTTTGTAATCACAGACATTACCAGTGGAAAGCCGTGAAATGACCAGCAAACTGATAATATTTACAACTCTGGGCACTTTAGGGAGCGTTTTCACTTGAATTTGCTTTCAAATATTAGGAATTCTTGTTTATACAGCTCAAAATTTGTGTAGAAAGCCTGTAAGGGAGGACTGTACTGCTTATGTTTACAATTGAGGCCGCATTACTCTGGCGACTTTTGTATGACTCTTTTAAAATCCTGACGGTTCCAGTACATATTTGTAAGAAAGCTCTCTAGTCGTGGTAAAACTCTTAAAATACGTAATTAGAGTTTCCAGAAATGATTAAAAACTTGGAAGAACCCCTTGAAATTAAAGTAAATCGATTCTTCCTACATTTCCTGCCGTTTGTAATCACAGACATTACCAGTGGAAAGCCGTGAAATGACCAGCAAACTGATAATATTTACAACTCCGGGCACTTTAGGGAGCGTTTTCAGTTGAATTTGCTTTCAAATATTAGGAATTCTTGTTTATACAGCTCAAAATTTGTGTAGAAAGCCTGTGAGTGAGGTCTAAACTGCGTATGTTTACAATTGAGGCAACATTACTCTGGCGAGTTTTGTGTGACTCTGTTAAAATCCTGACGGTTCCAGTACATATTTGTAAGAAAACTCTCTAGTTGTGGTAAAACTCTTAAAATACATAATCAGAGTTTCCAGAAATGATTAAAAACTTGGAAGAACCCCTTGAAATTAAAGTAAATAGATTATTCCTACATTTCCTGCCGTTTGTAATCACAGACATTACCAGTGGAAAGCCGTGAAATGACCAGCAAACTGATAATATTTACAACTCCGGGCACTTTAGGGAGCGTTTTCAGTTGAATTTGCTTTCAAATATTAGGAATTCTTGTTTATACAGCTCAAAATTTGTGCAGAAAGCCTGTAAGTGAGCACTGTACTGCTTATGTTTACAATTGAGACCGCATTACTCTGGCGAGTTTTGTGTGACTCTGTTAAAATTCTGACGGTTCCAGTACATATTTTTAAGAAAAGTCTCTAGTTTTGGTAAAACTCTTAAAATACGCAATTACAGTTTCCAGAAATGATTAAAAACTTGGAAGAACCCCTTGAAATTAAAGTAATTCGATTCTTCCTACATTTCCTGCCGTTTGTAATCACAGACATTACCAGTGGAAAGCCGTGAAATGACCAGCAAAGTGACAATATTTACAACTCCGGGCACTTTAGGGAGCGTTTTCACTTGAATTTGCTTTCAAATATTAGGAATTCTTGTTTATACAGCTCAAAATTTGTGCAGAAAGCCTGTAAGTGAGGACTGTACTGTTTATGTTTACAATTGAGGCCGCATTACTCTGGCGACTTTTGTGTGACTCTGTTAAAATCCTGACGGTTCCAGTACATATTTGTAAGAAAACTCTCTAGTTGTGGTAAAACTCTTAAAATACGTAATTAGAGTTTCCAGAAATGATTAAAAACTTGGAAGAACCCCTTGAAATTAAAGTAAATCGATTCTTCCTACATTTCCTGCCGTTTGTAATCACAGACATTACCAGTGGAAAGCCGTGAAATGACCAGCAAACTGATAATATTTACAACTCCGGGCACTTTAGGGAGCGTTTTCAGTTGAATTTGCTTTCAAATATTAGGAATTCTTGTTTATACAGCTCAAAATTTGTGTAGAAAGCCTGTGAGTGAGGTCTAAACTGCGTATGTTTACAATTGAGGCAACATTACTCTGGCGAGTTTTGTGTGACTCTGTTAAAATCCTGACGGTTCCAGTACATATTTGTAAGAAAACTCTCTAGTTGTGGTAAAACTCTTAAAATACATAATCAGAGTTTCCAGAAATGATTAAAAACTTGGAAGAACCCCTTGAAATTAAAGTAAATAGATTATTCCTACATTTCCTGCCGTTTGTAATCACAGACATTACCAGTGGAAAGCCGTGAAATGACCAGCAAACTGATAATATTTACAACTCCGGGCACTTTAGGGAGCGTTTTCAGTTGAATTTGCTTTCAAATATTAGGAATTCTTGTTTATACAGCTCAAAATTTGTGCAGAAAGCCTGTAAGTGAGCACTGTACTGCTTATGTTTACAATTGAGACCGCATTACTCTGGCGAGTTTTGTGTGACTCTGTTAAAATTCTGACGGTTCCAGTACATATTTTTAAGAAAAGTCTCTAGTTTTGGTAAAACTCTTAAAATACGCAATTACAGTTTCCAGAAATGATTAAAAACTTGGAAGAACCCCTTGAAATTAAAGTAATTCGATTCTTCCTACATTTCCTGCCGTTTGTAATCACAGACATTACCAGTGGAAAGCCGTGAAATGACCAGCAAAGTGACAATATTTACAACTCCGGGCACTTTAGGGAGCGTTTTCACTTGAATTTGCTTTCAAATATTAGGAATTCTTGTTTATACAGCTCAAAATTTGTGCAGAAAGCCTGTAAGTGAGGACTGTACTGTTTATGTTTACAATTGAGGCCGCATTACTCTGGCGACTTTTGTGTGACTCTGTTAAAATCCTGACGGTTCCAGTACATATTTGTAAGAAAACTCTCTAGTTGTGGTAAAACTCTTAAAATACGTAATTAGAGTTTCCAGAAATGATTAAAAACTTGGAAGAACCCCTTGAAATTAAAGTAAATCGATTCTTCCTACATTTCCTGCCGTTTGTAATCACAGACATTACCAGTGGAAAGCCGTGAAATGACCAGCAAAGTGACAATATTTACAACTCCGGGCACTTTAGGGAGCGTTATCAGTTGAATTTGCTTTCATATATTAGGAATTCTTGTTTATACAGCTCAAAATGTGTAGAAAGCCTGTAAGTGAGGACTGTCCTGCTCATGTTTACAATTGAGGTCCCATTACTCTGGCGAATTTTTTATGACTCTTTTAAAATCCTGACGGTTCCAGTACATATTTGTAAGAAAACTCTCTAGTTGTGGTAAAACTCTTAAAGTACGTAATTAGAGTTTCCAGAAATGATTAAAAACTTGGAAGAACCCCTTGAAATTAAAGTAAATCGATTCTTCCTACATTTCCTGCCGTTTGTAATCACAGACATTACCAGTGGAAAGCCGTGAAATGACCAGCAAACTGATAATATTTACAACTCCAGGCACTTTAGGGAGCGTTTTCACTTGAATTTGCTTTCAAATATTAGGAATTCTTGTTTATACAGCTCAAAATTTGTGCAGAAAGCCTGTAAGTGAGCACTGTACTGCTTATGTTTACAATTGAGACCGCATTACTCTGGCGAGTTTTGTGTGACTCTGTTAAAATTCTGACGGTTCCAGTACATATTTTTAAGAAAAGTCTCTAGTTTTGGTAAAACTCTTAAAATACGCAATTACAGTTTCCAGAAATGATTAAAAACTTGGAAGAACCCCTTGAAATTAAAGTAATTCGATTCTTCCTACATTTCCTGCCGTTTGTAATCACAGACATTACCAGTGGAAAGCCGTGAAATGACCAGCAAAGTGACAATATTTACAACTCCGGGCACTTTAGGGAGCGTTTTCACTTGAATTTGCTTTCAAATATTAGGAATTCTTGTTTATACAGCTCAAAATTTGTGCAGAAAGCCTGTAAGTGAGCACTGTACTGCTTATGTTTACAATTGAGACCGCATTACTCTGGCGAGTTTTGTGTGACTCTGTTAAAATTCTGACGGTTCCAGTACATATTTTTAAGAAAAGTCTCTAGTTTTGGTAAAACTCTTAAAATACGCAATTACAGTTTCCAGAAATGATTAAAAACTTGGAAGAACCCCTTGAAATTAAAGTAATTCGATTCTTCCTACATTTCCTGCCGTTTGTAATCACAGACATTACCAGTGGAAAGCCGTGAAATGACCAGCAAAGTGACAATATTTACAACTCCGGGCACTTTAGGGAGCGTTTTCACTTGAATTTGCTTTCAAATATTAGGAATTCTTGTTTATACAGCTCAAAATTTGTGCAGAAAGCCTGTAAGTGAGGACTGTACTGTTTATGTTTACAATTGAGGCCGCATTACTCTGGCGACTTTTGTGTGACTCTGTTAAAATCCTGACGGTTCCAGTACATATTTGTAAGAAAACTCTCTAGTTGTGGTAAAACTCTTAAAATACGTAATTAGAGTTTCCAGAAATGATTAAAAACTTGGAAGAACCCCTTGAAATTAAAGTAAATCGATTCTTCCTACATTTCCTGCCGTTTGTAATCACAGACATTACCAGTGGAAAGCCGTGAAATGACCAGCAAACTGATAATATTTACAACTCCGGGCACTTTAGGGAGCGTTTTCAGTTGAATTTGCTTTCAAATATTAGGAATTCTTGTTTATACAGCTCAAAATTTGTGTAGAAAGCCTGTGAGTGAGGTCTAAACTGCGTATGTTTACAATTGAGGCCCCATTACTCTGGCGAGTTTTGTGTGACTCTGTTAAAATCCTGACGGTTCCAGTACATATTTGTAAGAAAACTCTCTAGTTGTGGTAAAACTCTTAAAATACATAATCAGAGTTTCCAGAAATGATTAAAAACTTGGAAGAACCCCTTGAAATTAAAGTAAATAGATTATTCCTACATTTCCTGCCGTTTGTAATCACAGACATTACCAGTGGAAAGCCGTGAAATGACCAGCAAACTGATAATATTTACAACTCTGGGCACTTTAGGGAGCGTTTTCACTTGAATTTGCTTTCAAATATTAGGAATTCTTGTTTATACAGCTCAAAATTTGTGTAGAAAGCCTGTAAGGGAGGACTGTACTGCTTATGTTTACAATTGAGGCCGCATTACTCTGGCGACTTTTGTATGACTCTTTTAAAATCCTGACGGTTCCAGTACATATTTGTAAGAAAGCTCTCTAGTCGTGGTAAAACTCTTAAAATACGTAATTAGAGTTTCCAGAAATGATTAAAAACTTGGAAGAACCCCTTGAAATTAAAGTAAATCGATTCTTCCTACATTTCCTGCCGTTTGTAATCACAGACATTACCAGTGGAAAGCCGTGAAATGACCAGCAAACTGATAATATTTACAACTCCGGGCACTTTAGGGAGCGTTTTCAGTTGAATTTGCTTTCAAATATTAGGAATTCTTGTTTATACAGCTCAAAATTTGTGTAGAAAGCCTGTGAGTGAGGTCTAAACTGCGTATGTTTACAATTGAGGCAACATTACTCTGGCGAGTTTTGTGTGACTCTGTTAAAATCCTGACGGTTCCAGTACATATTTGTAAGAAAACTCTCTAGTTGTGGTAAAACTCTTAAAATACATAATCAGAGTTTCCAGAAATGATTAAAAACTTGGAAGAACCCCTTGAAATTAAAGTAAATAGATTATTCCTACATTTCCTGCCGTTTGTAATCACAGACATTACCAGTGGAAAGCCGTGAAATGACCAGCAAACTGATAATATTTACAACTCCGGGCACTTTAGGGAGCGTTTTCAGTTGAATTTGCTTTCAAATATTAGGAATTCTTGTTTATACAGCTCAAAATTTGTGCAGAAAGCCTGTAAGTGAGCACTGTACTGCTTATGTTTACAATTGAGACCGCATTACTCTGGCGAGTTTTGTGTGACTCTGTTAAAATTCTGACGGTTCCAGTACATATTTTTAAGAAAAGTCTCTAGTTTTGGTAAAACTCTTAAAATACGCAATTACAGTTTCCAGAAATGATTAAAAACTTGGAAGAACCCCTTGAAATTAAAGTAAATCGATTCTTCCTACATTTCCTGCCGTTTGTAATCACAGACATTACCAGTGGAAAGCCGTGAAATGACCAGCAAAGTGACAATATTTACAACTCCGGGCACTTTAGGGAGCGTTATCAGTTGAATTTGCTTTCATATATTAGGAATTCTTGTTTATACAGCTCAAAATGTGTAGAAAGCCTGTAAGTGAGGACTGTCCTGCTCATGTTTACAATTGAGGTCCCATTACTCTGGCGAATTTTTTATGACTCTTTTAAAATCCTGACGGTTCCAGTACATATTTGTAAGAAAACTCTCTAGTTGTGGTAAAACTCTTAAAGTACGTAATTAGAGTTTCCAGAAATGATTAAAAACTTGGAAGAACCCCTTGAAATTAAAGTAAATCGATTCTTCCTACATTTCCTGCCGTTTGTAATCACAGACATTACCAGTGGAAAGCCGTGAAATGACCAGCAAACTGATAATATTTACAAATCCAGGCACTTTAGGGAGCGTTTTCACTTGAATTTGCTTTCAAATATTAGGAATTCTTGTTTATACAGCTCAAAATTTGTGCAGAAAGCCTGTAAGTGAGCACTGTACTGCTTATGTTTACAATTGAGACCGCATTACTCTGGCGAGTTTTGTGTGACTCTGTTAAAATTCTGACGGTTCCAGTACATATTTTTAAGAAAAGTCTCTAGTTTTGGTAAAACTCTTAAAATACGCAATTACAGTTTCCAGAAATGATTAAAAACTTGGAAGAACCCCTTGAAATTAAAGTAATTCGATTCTTCCTACATTTCCTGCCGTTTGTAATCACAGACATTACCAGTGGAAAGCCGTGAAATGACCAGCAAAGTGACAATATTTACAACTCCGGGCACTTTAGGGAGCGTTTTCAGTTGAATTTGCTTTCAAATATTAGGAATTCTTGTTTATACAGCTCAAAATTTGTGCAGAAAGCCTGTAAGTGAGCACTGTACTGCTTATGTTTACAATTGAGACCGCATTACTCTGGCGAGTTTTGTGTGACTCTGTTAAAATTCTGACGGTTCCAGTACATATTTTTAAGAAAAGTCTCTAGTTTTGGTAAAACTCTTAAAATACGCAATTACAGTTTCCAGAAATGATTAAAAACTTGGAAGAACCCCTTGAAATTAAAGTAATTCGATTCTTCCTACATTTCCTGCCGTTTGTAATCACAGACATTACCAGTGGAAAGCCGTGAAATGACCAGCAAAGTGACAATATTTACAACTCCGGGCACTTTAGGGAGCGTTTTCACTTGAATTTGCTTTCAAATATTAGGAATTCTTGTTTATACAGCTCAAAATTTGTGCAGAAAGCCTGTAAGTGAGGACTGTACTGTTTATGTTTACAATTGAGGCCGCATTACTCTGGCGACTTTTGTGTGACTCTGTTAAAATCCTGACGGTTCCAGTACATATTTGTAAGAAAACTCTCTAGTTGTGGTAAAACTCTTAAAATACGTAATTAGAGTTTCCAGAAATGATTAAAAACTTGGAAGAACCCCTTGAAATTAAAGTAAATCGATTCTTCCTACATTTCCTGCCGTTTGTAATCACAGACATTACCAGTGGAAAGCCGTGAAATGACCAGCAAAGTGACAATATTTACAACTCCGGGCACTTTAGGGAGCGTTATCAGTTGAATTTGCTTTCATATATTAGGAATTCTTGTTTATACAGCTCAAAATGTGTAGAAAGCCTGTAAGTGAGGACTGTCCTGCTCATGTTTACAATTGAGGTCCCATTACTCTGGCGAATTTTTTATGACTCTTTTAAAATCCTGACGGTTCCAGTACATATTTGTAAGAAAACTCTCTAGTTGTGGTAAAACTCTTAAAGTACGTAATTAGAGTTTCCAGAAATGATTAAAAACTTGGAAGAACCCCTTGAAATTAAAGTAAATCGATTCTTCCTACATTTCCTGCCGTTTGTAATCACAGACATTACCAGTGGAAAGCCGTGAAATGACCAGCAAACTGATAATATTTACAACTCCAGGCACTTTAGGGAGCGTTTTCACTTGAATTTGCTTTCAAATATTAGGAATTCTTGTTTATACAGCTCAAAATTTGTGCAGAAAGCCTGTAAGTGAGCACTGTACTGCTTATGTTTACAATTGAGACCGCATTACTCTGGCGAGTTTTGTGTGACTCTGTTAAAATTCTGACGGTTCCAGTACATATTTTTAAGAAAAGTCTCTAGTTTTGGTAAAACTCTTAAAATACGCAATTACAGTTTCCAGAAATGATTAAAAACTTGGAAGAACCCCTTGAAATTAAAGTAATTCGATTCTTCCTACATTTCCTGCCGTTTGTAATCACAGACATTACCAGTGGAAAGCCGTGAAATGACCAGCAAAGTGACAATATTTACAACTCCGGGCACTTTAGGGAGCGTTTTCACTTGAATTTGCTTTCAAATATTAGGAATTCTTGTTTATACAGCTCAAAATTTGTGCAGAAAGCCTGTAAGTGAGCACTGTACTGCTTATGTTTACAATTGAGACCGCATTACTCTGGCGAGTTTTGTGTGACTCTGTTAAAATTCTGACGGTTCCAGTACATATTTTTAAGAAAAGTCTCTAGTTTTGGTAAAACTCTTAAAATACGCAATTACAGTTTCCAGAAATGATTAAAAACTTGGAAGAACCCCTTGAAATTAAAGTAATTCGATTCTTCCTACATTTCCTGCCGTTTGTAATCACAGACATTACCAGTGGAAAGCCGTGAAATGACCAGCAAAGTGACAATATTTACAACTCCGGGCACTTTAGGGAGCGTTTTCACTTGAATTTGCTTTCAAATATTAGGAATTCTTGTTTATACAGCTCAAAATTTGTGCAGAAAGCCTGTAAGTGAGGACTGTACTGTTTATGTTTACAATTGAGGCCGCATTACTCTGGCGACTTTTGTGTGACTCTGTTAAAATCCTGACGGTTCCAGTACATATTTGTAAGAAAACTCTCTAGTTGTGGTAAAACTCTTAAAATACGTAATTAGAGTTTCCAGAAATGATTAAAAACTTGGAAGAACCCCTTGAAATTAAAGTAAATCGATTCTTCCTACATTTCCTGCCGTTTGTAATCACAGACATTACCAGTGGAAAGCCGTGAAATGACCAGCAAACTGATAATATTTACAACTCCGGGCACTTTAGGGAGCGTTTTCAGTTGAATTTGCTTTCAAATATTAGGAATTCTTGTTTATACAGCTCAAAATTTGTGTAGAAAGCCTGTGAGTGAGGTCTAAACTGCGTATGTTTACAATTGAGGCCCCATTACTCTGGCGAGTTTTGTGTGACTCTGTTAAAATCCTGACGGTTCCAGTACATATTTGTAAGAAAACTCTCTAGTTGTGGTAAAACTCTTAAAATACATAATCAGAGTTTCCAGAAATGATTAAAAACTTGGAAGAACCCCTTGAAATTAAAGTAAATAGATTATTCCTACATTTCCTGCCGTTTGTAATCACAGACATTACCAGTGGAAAGCCGTGAAATGACCAGCAAACTGATAATATTTACAACTCTGGGCACTTTAGGGAGCGTTTTCACTTGAATTTGCTTTCAAATATTAGGAATTCTTGTTTATACAGCTCAAAATTTGTGTAGAAAGCCTGTAAGGGAGGACTGTACTGCTTATGTTTACAATTGAGGCCGCATTACTCTGGCGACTTTTGTATGACTCTTTTAAAATCCTGACGGTTCCAGTACATATTTGTAAGAAAGCTCTCTAGTCGTGGTAAAACTCTTAAAATACGTAATTAGAGTTTCCAGAAATGATTAAAAACTTGGAAGAACCCCTTGAAATTAAAGTAAATCGATTCTTCCTACATTTCCTGCCGTTTGTAATCACAGACATTACCAGTGGAAAGCCGTGAAATGACCAGCAAACTGATAATATTTACAACTCCGGGCACTTTAGGGAGCGTTTTCAGTTGAATTTGCTTTCAAATATTAGGAATTCTTGTTTATACAGCTCAAAATTTGTGTAGAAAGCCTGTGAGTGAGGTCTAAACTGCGTATGTTTACAATTGAGGCAACATTACTCTGGCGAGTTTTGTGTGACTCTGTTAAAATCCTGACGGTTCCAGTACATATTTGTAAGAAAACTCTCTAGTTGTGGTAAAACTCTTAAAATACATAATCAGAGTTTCCAGAAATGATTAAAAACTTGGAAGAACCCCTTGAAATTAAAGTAAATAGATTATTCCTACATTTCCTGCCGTTTGTAATCACAGACATTACCAGTGGAAAGCCGTGAAATGACCAGCAAACTGATAATATTTACAACTCCGGGCACTTTAGGGAGCGTTTTCAGTTGAATTTGCTTTCAAATATTAGGAATTCTTGTTTATACAGCTCAAAATTTGTGCAGAAAGCCTGTAAGTGAGCACTGTACTGCTTATGTTTACAATTGAGACCGCATTACTCTGGCGAGTTTTGTGTGACTCTGTTAAAATTCTGACGGTTCCAGTACATATTTTTAAGAAAAGTCTCTAGTTTTGGTAAAACTCTTAAAATACGCAATTACAGTTTCCAGAAATGATTAAAAACTTGGAAGAACCCCTTGAAATTAAAGTAAATCGATTCTTCCTACATTTCCTGCCGTTTGTAATCACAGACATTACCAGTGGAAAGCCGTGAAATGACCAGCAAAGTGACAATATTTACAACTCCGGGCACTTTAGGGAGCGTTATCAGTTGAATTTGCTTTCATATATTAGGAATTCTTGTTTATACAGCTCAAAATGTGTAGAAAGCCTGTAAGTGAGGACTGTCCTGCTCATGTTTACAATTGAGGTCCCATTACTCTGGCGAATTTTTTATGACTCTTTTAAAATCCTGACGGTTCCAGTACATATTTGTAAGAAAACTCTCTAGTTGTGGTAAAACTCTTAAAGTACGTAATTAGAGTTTCCAGAAATGATTAAAAACTTGGAAGAACCCCTTGAAATTAAAGTAAATCGATTCTTCCTACATTTCCTGCCGTTTGTAATCACAGACATTACCAGTGGAAAGCCGTGAAATGACCAGCAAACTGATAATATTTACAAATCCAGGCACTTTAGGGAGCGTTTTCACTTGAATTTGCTTTCAAATATTAGGAATTCTTGTTTATACAGCTCAAAATTTGTGCAGAAAGCCTGTAAGTGAGCACTGTACTGCTTATGTTTACAATTGAGACCGCATTACTCTGGCGAGTTTTGTGTGACTCTGTTAAAATTCTGACGGTTCCAGTACATATTTTTAAGAAAAGTCTCTAGTTTTGGTAAAACTCTTAAAATACGCAATTACAGTTTCCAGAAATGATTAAAAACTTGGAAGAACCCCTTGAAATTAAAGTAATTCGATTCTTCCTACATTTCCTGCCGTTTGTAATCACAGACATTACCAGTGGAAAGCCGTGAAATGACCAGCAAAGTGACAATATTTACAACTCCGGGCACTTTAGGGAGCGTTTTCACTTGAATTTGCTTTCAAATATTAGGAATTCTTGTTTATACAGCTCAAAATTTGTGCAGAAAGCCTGTAAGTGAGCACTGTACTGCTTATGTTTACAATTGAGACCGCATTACTCTGGCGAGTTTTGTGTGACTCTGTTAAAATTCTGACGGTTCCAGTACATATTTTTAAGAAAAGTCTCTAGTTTTGGTAAAACTCTTAAAATACGCAATTACAGTTTCCAGAAATGATTAAAAACTTGGAAGAACCCCTTGAAATTAAAGTAATTCGATTCTTCCTACATTTCCTGCCGTTTGTAATCACAGACATTACCAGTGGAAAGCCGTGAAATGACCAGCAAAGTGACAATATTTACAACTCCGGGCACATTAGGGAGCGTTTTCACTTGAATTTGCTTTCAAATATTAGGAATTCTTGTTTATACAGCTCAAAATTTGTGCAGAAAGCCTGTAAGTGAGGACTGTACTGTTTATGTTTACAATTGAGGCCGCATTACT
This sequence comes from Myotis nattereri, assembly GCF_964212035.1. NCBI lineage: Eukaryota > Metazoa > Chordata > Mammalia > Chiroptera > Vespertilionidae > Myotis > Myotis nattereri. Next base: position 25,991 of record NW_027669589.1, on the reverse strand, counting down.
CTGGCGACTTTTGTGTGACTCTGTTAAAATCCTGACGGTTCCAGTACATATTTGTAAGAAAACTCTCTAGTTGTGGTAAAACTCTTAAAATACGTAATTAGAGTTTCCAGAAATGATTAAAAACTTGGAAGAACCCCTTGAAATTAAAGTAAATCGATTCTTCCTACATTTCCTGCCGTTTGTAATCACAGACATTACCAGTGGAAAGCCGTGAAATGACCAGCAAACTGATAATATTTACAACTCCGGGCACTTTAGGGAGCGTTTTCAGTTGAATTTGCTTTCAAATATTAGGAATTCCTGTTTATACAGCTCAAAATTTGTGTAGAAAGCCTGTGAGTGAGGTCTAAACTGCGTATGTTTACAATTGAGGCCCCATTACTCTGGCGAGTTTTGTGTGACTCTGTTAAAATCCTGACGGTTCCAGTACATATTTGTAAGAAAACTCTCTAGTTGTGGTAAAACTCTTAAAATACATAATCAGAGTTTCCAGAAATGATTAAAAACTTGGAAGAACCCCTTGAAATTAAAGTAAATAGATTATTCCTACATTTCCTGCCGTTTGTAATCACAGACATTACCAGTGGAAAGCCGTGAAATGACCAGCAAACTGATAATATTTACAACTCTGGGCACTTTAGGGAGCGTTTTCACTTGAATTTGCTTTCAAATATTAGGAATTCTTGTTTATACAGCTCAAAATTTGTGTAGAAAGCCTGTAAGGGAGGACTGTACTGCTTATGTTTACAATTGAGGCCGCATTACTCTGGCGACTTTTGTATGACTCTTTTAAAATCCTGACGGTTCCAGTACATATTTGTAAGAAAGCTCTCTAGTCGTGGTAAAACTCTTAAAATACGTAATTAGAGTTTCCAGAAATGATTAAAAACTTGGAAGAACCCCTTGAAATTAAAGTAAATCGATTCTTCCTACATTTCCTGCCGTTTGTAATCACAGACATTACCAGTGGAAAGCCGTGAAATGACCAGCAAACTGATAATATTTACAACTCCGGGCACTTTAGGGAGCGTTTTCAGTTGAATTTGCTTTCAAATATTAGGAATTCTTGTTTATACAGCTCAAAATTTGTGTAGAAAGCCTGTGAGTGAGGTCTAAACTGCGTATGTTTACAATTGAGGCAACATTACTCTGGCGAGTTTTGTGTGACTCTGTTAAAATCCTGACGGTTCCAGTACATATTTGTAAGAAAACTCTCTAGTTGTGGTAAAACTCTTAAAATACATAATCAGAGTTTCCAGAAATGATTAAAAACTTGGAAGAACCCCTTGAAATTAAAGTAAATAGATTATTCCTACATTTCCTGCCGTTTGTAATCACAGACATTACCAGTGGAAAGCCGTGAAATGACCAGCAAACTGATAATATTTACAACTCCGGGCACTTTAGGGAGCGTTTTCAGTTGAATTTGCTTTCAAATATTAGGAATTCTTGTTTATACAGCTCAAAATTTGTGCAGAAAGCCTGTAAGTGAGCACTGTACTGCTTATGTTTACAATTGAGACCGCATTACTCTGGCGAGTTTTTTGTGACTCTGTTAAAATTCTGACGGTTCCAGTACATATTTTTAAGAAAAGTCTCTAGTTTTGGTAAAACTCTTAAAATACGCAATTACAGTTTCCAGAAATGATTAAAAACTTGGAAGAACCCCTTGAAATTAAAGTAAATCGATTCTTCCTACATTTCCTGCCGTTTGTAATCACAGACATTACCAGTGGAAAGCCGTGAAATGACCAGCAAACTGATAATATTTACAACTCCGGGCACTTTAGGGAGCGTTTTCAGTTGAATTTGCTTTCAAATATTAGGAATTCTTGTTTATACAGCTCAAAATTTGTGTAGAAAGCCTGTGAGTGAGGTCTAAACTGCGTATGTTTACAATTGAGGCAACATTACTCTGGCGAGTTTTGTGTGACTCTGTTAAAATCCTGACGGTTCCAGTACATATTTGTAAGAAAACTCTCTAGTTGTGGTAAAACTCTTAAAATAAATAATCAGAGTTTCCAGAAATGATTAAAAACTTGGAAGAACCCCTTGAAATTAAAGTAAATAGATTATTCCTACATTTCCTGCCGTTTGTAATCACAGACATTACCAGTGGAAAGCCGTGAAATGACCAGCAAACTGATAATATTTACAACTCCGGGCACTTTAGGGAGCGTTTTCAGTTGAATTTGCTTTCAAATATTAGGAATTCTTGTTTATACAGCTCAAAATTTGTGCAGAAAGCCTGTAAGTGAGCACTGTACTGCTTATGTTTACAATTGAGACCGCATTACTCTGGCGAGTTTTGTGTGACTCTGTTAAAATTCTGACGGTTCCAGTACATATTTTTAAGAAAAGTCTCTAGTTTTGGTAAAACTCTTAAAATACGCAATTACAGTTTCCAGAAATGATTAAAAACTTGGAAGAACCCCTTGAAATTAAAGTAATTCGATTCTTCCTACATTTCCTGCCGTTTGTAATCACAGACATTACCAGTGGAAAGCCGTGAAATGACCAGCAAAGTGACAATATTTACAACTCCGGGCACTTTAGGGAGCGTTTTCACTTGAATTTGCTTTCAAATATTAGGAATTCTTGTTTATACAGCTCAAAATTTGTGCAGAAAGCCTGTAAGTGAGCACTGTACTGCTTATGTTTACAATTGAGACCGCATTATTCTGGCGAGTTTTGTATGACTCTGTTAAAATTCTGACGGTTCCAGTACATATTTGTAAGAAAAGTCTCTAGTTTTGGTAAAACTCTTAAAATACGCAATTACAGTTTCCAGAAATGATTAAAAACTTGGAAGAACCCCTTCAAATTAAAGTAAATAGATTCTTCCTACATTTCCTGCCGTTTGTAATCACAGACATTACCAGTGGAATGCCGTGAAATGACCAGCAAACTGATAATATTTACAACTCCGGGCACTTTCGGGAGCGTTTTCAGTTGAATTTGCTTTCAAATATTAGGAATTCTTGTTTATACAGCTCAAAATTTGTGTAGGAAGCCTGTGAGTGAGGTCTAAACTGCGTATGTTTACAATTGAGGCCCCATTACTCTGGCGAGTTTTGTGTGACTCTGTTAAAATCCTGACGGTTCCAGTACATATTTGTAAGAAAACTCTCTAGTTGTGGTAAAACTCTTAAATACGTAATTAGAGTTTCAAGAAATGATTAAAAACTTGGAAGAACCCCTTGAAATTAAAGTAAATCGATTCTTCCTACATTTCCTGCCGTTTGTAATCACAGACATTACCAGTGGAAAGCCGTGAAATGACCAGCAAACTGATAATATTTACAACTCCGGGCACTTTAGGGAGCGTTTTCACTTGAATTTGCTTTCAAATATTAGTAATTCCTGTTTATACAGCTCAAAATGTGTAGAAAGCCTGTAAGTGAGGACTGTACTGCTTATGTTTACAATTGAGACCGCATTACTCTGGCGAGTTTTGTGTGACTCTGTTAAAATTCTGACGGTTCCAGTACATATTTGTAAGAAAAGTCTCTAGTTTTGGTAAAACTCTTAAAATACGCAATTACAGTTTCCAGAAATGATTAAAAACTTGGAAGAACCCCTTCAAATTAAAGTAAATAGATTCTTCCTACATTTCCTGCCGTTTGTAATCACAGACATTACCAGTGGAAAGCCGTGAAATGACCAGCAAACTGATAATATTTAAAACTCCGGGCACTTTAGGGAGCGTTTTCACTTGAATTTGCTTTCAAATATTAGGAATTCTTGTTTATACAGCTCAAAATTTGTGTAGAAAGCCTGTGAGTGAGGTCTAAACTGCGTATGTTTACAGTTGAGGCCCCATTACTCTGGCGAGTTTTGTGTGACTCTGTTAAAATCCTGACGGTTCCAGTACATATTTGTAAGAAAACTCTCTAGTTGCGGTAAAACTCTTAAAATACATAATCAGAGTTTCCAGAAATGATTAAAAACTTGGAAGAACCCCTTGAAATTAAAGTAAATAGATTCTTCCTACATTTCCTGCCGTTTGTAATCACAGACATTACCAGTGGAAAGCCGTGAAATGACCAGCAAACTGATAATATTTACAACTCTGGGCACTTTAGGGAGCGTTTTCACTTGAATTTGCTTTCAAATATTAGGAATTCTTGTTTATACAGCTCAAAATTTGTGTAGAAAGCCTTTGAGTGAGGTCTAAACTGCGTATGTTTACAATTGAGGCCCCATTACTCTGGCGAGTTTTGTTTGACTCTGTTAAAATCCTGACGGTTCCAGTACATATTTGTAAGAAAACTCTCAAGTTGTGGTAAAACTCTTAAATACGTAATTAGAGTTTCCAGAAATGATTAAAAACTTGGAAGAACCCCTTGAAATTAAAGTAAATCGATTCTTCCTACATTTCCTGCCGTTTGTAATCACAGACATTACCAGTGGAAAGCTGTGAAATGACCAGCAAACTGATAATATTTACAACTCTGGGCACTTTAGGGAGCGTTTTCACTTGAATTTGCTTTCAAATATTTGGAATTCTTGTTTATACAGCTCAAAATTTGTATAGAAAGCCTGTAAGTGAGGTCTAAACTGCGTATGTTTACAATTGAGGCCCCATTACTCTGGCGAGTTTTGTATGACTTGTTAAAATCCTGACGGTTCCAGTACATATTTGTAAGAAAACTCTCTAGTTGTGGTAAAACTCTTAAATACGTAATTAGAGTTTCCAGAAATGATTAAAAACTTGGAAGAACCCCTTGAAATTAAAGTAAATAGATTCTTCCTACATTTCCTGCCGTTTGTAATCACAGACATTAGCAGTGGAAAGCCGTGAAATGACCAGCAAAGTGACAATATTTACAACTCCGGGCACTTTAGGGAGCGTTTTCACTTGAATTTGCTTTCAAATATTAGTAATTCTTGTTTATACAGCTCAAAATGTGTAGAAAGCCTGTAAGTGAGGACTGTACTGCTCATGTTTACAATTGAGGTCCCATTACTCTGGCGAATTTTTTATGACTCTTTTAAAATCCTGACGGTTCCAGTACATATTTGTAAGAAAACTCTCTAGTTGTGGTAAAACTCTTAAAGTACGTAATTAGAGTTTCCAGAAATGATTAAAAACTTGGAAGAACCCCTTGAAATTAAAGTAAATAGATTCTTCCTACATTTCCTGCCGTTTGTTATCACAGACATCACCAGTGGAAAGCCGTGAAATGACCAGCAAACTGATAATATTTACAACTCCGGGCACTTTAGGGAGCGTTTTCAGTTGAATTTGCTTTCAAATATTAGGAATTCTTGTTTATACAGCTCAAAATTTGTGTAGAAAGCCTGTGAGTGAGGTCTAAACTGCGTATGTTTACAATTGAGGCCCCATTACTCTGGCGAGTTTTGTGTGACGCTGTTAAAATCCTGACGGTTCCAGTACATATTTGTAAGAAAACTCTCTAGTTGTGGTAAAACTCTTAAATACGTAATTAGAGTTTCCAGAAATGATTAAAAACTTGGAAGAACCCCTTGAAATTAAAGTAAATCGATTCTTCCTACATTTCCTGCCGTTTGTAATCACAGACATTACCAGTGGAAAGCCATGAAATGACCAGCAAACTGATAATATTTACAACTCCGGGCACTTTAGGGAGCGTTTTCACTTGAATTTGCTTTCAAATATTAGTAATTCTTGTTTATACAGCTCAAAATGTGTAGAAAGCCTGTAAGTGAGGACTGTACTGCTTATGTTTACAATTGAGGTCCCATTACTCTGGCGACTTTTTTATGACTCTTTTAAAATCCTGACGGTTCCAGTACATATTTGTAAGAAAACTCTCTAGTTGTGGTAAAACTCTTAAAGTACGTAATTAGAGTTTCCAGAAATGATTAAAAACTTGGAAGAACCCCTTGAAATTAAAGTAAATCGATTCTTCCTACATTTCCTGCCGTTTGTAATCACAGACATTACCTGTGGAAAGCCGTGAAATGACCAGCAAACTGATAATATTTACAACTCCAGGCACTTTAGGGAGCGTTTTCACTTGAATTTGCTTTCAAATATTAGGAATTCTTGTTTATACAGCTCAAAATTTGTGCAGAAAGCCTGTAAGTGAGCACTGTACTGCTTATGTTTACAATTGAGACCGCATTATTCTGGCGAGTTTTGTATGACTCTGTTAAAATTCTGACGGTTCCAGTACATATTTGTAAGAAAAGTCTCTAGTTTTGGTAAAACTCTTAAAATACGCAATTACAGTTTCCAGAAATGATTAAAAACTTGGAAGAACCCCTTCAAATTAAAGTAAATAGATTCTTCCTACATTTCCTGCCGTTTGTAATCACAGACATTACCAGTGGAATGCCGTGAAATGACCAGCAAACTGATAATATTTACAACTCCGGGCACTTTCGGGAGCGTTTTCAGTTGAATTTGCTTTCAAATATTAGGAATTCTTGTTTATACAGCTCAAAATTTGTGTAGGAAGCCTGTGAGTGAGGTCTAAACTGCGTATGTTTACAATTGAGGCCCCATTACTCTGGCGAGTTTTGTGTGACTCTGTTAAAATCCTGACGGTTCCAGTACATATTTGTAAGAAAACTCTCTAGTTGTGGTAAAACTCTTAAATACGTAATTAGAGTTTCAAGAAATGATTAAAAACTTGGAAGAACCCCTTGAAATTAAAGTAAATCGATTCTTCCTACATTTCCTGCCGTTTGTAATCACAGACATTACCAGTGGAAAGCCGTGAAATGACCAGCAAACTGATAATATTTACAACTCCGGGCACTTTAGGGAGCGTTTTCACTTGAATTTGCTTTCAAATATTAGTAATTCCTGTTTATACAGCTCAAAATGTGTAGAAAGCCTGTAAGTGAGGACTGTACTGCTTATGTTTACAATTGAGACCGCATTACTCTGGCGAGTTTTGTGTGACTCTGTTAAAATTCTGACGGTTCCAGTACATATTTGTAAGAAAAGTCTCTAGTTTTGGTAAAACTCTTAAAATACGCAATTACAGTTTCCAGAAATGATTAAAAACTTGGAAGAACCCCTTCAAATTAAAGTAAATAGATTCTTCCTACATATCCTGCCGTTTGTAATCACAGACATTACCAGTGGAAAGCCGTGAAATGACCAGCAAACTGATAATATTTAAAACTCCGGGCACTTTAGGGAGCGTTTTCACTTGAATTTGCTTTCAAATATTAGGAATTCTTGTTTATACAGCTCAATATTTGTGTAGAAAGCCTGTGAGTGAGGTCTAAACTGCGTATGTTTACAATTGAGGCCCCATTACTCTGGCGAGTTTTGTGTGACTCTGTTAAAATCCTGACGGTTCCAGTACATATTTGTAAGAAAACTCTCTAGTTGCGGTAAAACTCTTAAAATACATAATCAGAGTTTCCAGAAATGATTAAAAACTTGGAAGAACCCCTTGAAATTAAAGTAAATAGATTCTTCCTACATTTCCTGCCGTTTGTAATCACAGATATTACCAGTGGAAAGCCGTGAAATGACCAGCAAACTGATAATATTTACAACTCTGGGCACTTTAGGGAGCGTTTTCACTTGAATTTGCTTTCAAATATTAGGAATTCTTGTTTATACAGCTCAAAATTTGTGTAGAAAGCCTTTGAGTGAGGTCTAAACTGCGTATGTTTACAATTGAGGCCCCATTACTCTGGCGAGTTTTGTATGACTCTGTTAAAATCCTGACGGTTCCAGTACATATTTGTAAGAAAACTCTCAAGTTGTGGTAAAACTCTTAAATACGTAATTAGAGTTTCCAGAAATGATTAAAAACTTGGAAGAACCCCTTGAAATTAAAGTAAATCGATTCTTCCTACATTTCCTGCCGTTTGTAATCACAGACATTACCAGTGGAAAGCTGTGAAATGACCAGCAAACTGATAATATTTACAACTCTGGGCACTTTAGGGAGCGTTTTCACTTGAATTTGCTTTCAAATATTTGGAATTCTTGTTTATACAGCTCAAAATTTGTATAGAAAGCCTGTAAGTGAGGTCTAAACTGCGTATGTTTACAATTGAGGCCCCATTACTCTGGCGAGTTTTGTATGACTTGTTAAAATCCTGACGGTTCCAGTACATATTTGTAAGAAAACTCTCTAGTTGTGGTAAAACTCTTAAATACGTAATTAGAGTTTCCAGAAATGATTAAAAACTTGGAAGAACCCCTTGAAATTAAAGTAAATAGATTCTTCCTACATTTCCTGCCGTTTGTAATCACAGACATTAGCAGTGGAAAGCCGTGAAATGACCAGCAAAGTGACAATATTTACAACTCCGGGCACTTTAGGGAGCGTTTTCACTTGAATTTGCTTTCAAATATTAGTAATTCTTGTTTATACAGCTCAAAATGTGTAGAAAGCCTGTAAGTGAGGACTGTACTGCTCATGTTTACAATTGAGGTCCCATTACTCTGGCGAATTTTTTATGACTCTTTTAAAATCCTGACGGTTCCAGTACATATTTGTAAGAAAACTCTCTAGTTGTGGTAAAACTCTTAAAGTACGTAATTAGAGTTTCCAGAAATGATTAAAAACTTGGAAGAACCCCTTGAAATTAAAGTAAATAGATTCTTCCTACATTTCCTGCCGATTGTTATCACAGACATCACCAGTGGAAAGCCTTGAAATGACCAGCAAACTGATAATATTTACAACTCCGGGCACTTTAGGGATCGTTATTAGTTGAATTTGCTTTCAAATATTAGGAATTCTTGTTTATACAGCTCAAAATTTGTGTAGAAAGCCTGTGAGTGAGGTCTAAACTGCGTATGTTTACAATTGAGGCCCCATTACTCTGCCGAATTTTTTATGACTCTTTTAAAATCCTGACGGTTCCAGTACATATTTGTAAGAAAACTCTCTAGTTGTGGTAAAACTCTTAAATACGTAATTAGAGTTTCCAGAAATGATTAAAAACTTGGAAGAACCCCTTGAAATTAAAGTAAATCGATTCTTCCTACATTTCCTGCCGTTTGTAATCACAGACATTACCAGTGGAAAGCCGTGAAATGACCAGCAAACTGATAATATTTACAACTCCAGGCACTTTAGGGACCGTTTTCACTTGAATTTGCTTTCAAATATTAGGAATTCTTGTTTATACAGCTCAAAATTTGTGCAGAAAGCCTGTAAGTGAGCACTGTACTGCTTATGTTTACAATTGAGACCGCATTACTCTGGCGAGTTTTGTGTGACTCTTTTAAAATTCTGACGGTTCCAGTACATATTTGTAAGAAAAGTCTCTAGTTTTGGTAAAACTCTTAAAATACGCAATTACAGTTTCCAGAAATGATTAAAAACTTGGAAGAACCCCTTGAAATTAAAGTAAATAGATTCTTCCTACATTTCCTGCCGTTTGTAATCACAGACATTACCTGTGGAAAGCCGTGAAATGACCAGCAAACTGATAATATTTACAACTCCGGGCACTTTAGGGAGCGTTTTCAGTTGAATTTGCTTTCAAATATTAGGAATTCTTGTTTATACAGCTCAAAATTTGTGTAGAAAGCCTGTGAGTGAGGTCTAAACTGCGTATGTTTACAATTGAGGCCCCATTACTCTGGCGAGTTTTGTGTGACTCTGTTAAAATCCTGACGGTTCCAGTACATATTTGTAAGAAAACTCTCTAGTTGTGGTAAAACTCTTAAATACGTAATTAGAGTTTCCAGAAATGATTAAAAACTTGGAAGAACCCCTTGAAATTAAAGTAAATCGATTCTTCCTACATTTCCTGCCGTTTGTAATCACAGACATTACCAGTGGAAAGCTGTGAAATGACCAGCAAACTGATAATATTTACAACTCTGGGCACTTTAGGGAGCGTTTTCACTTGAATTTGCTTTCAAATATTTGGAATTCTTGTTTATACAGCTCAAAATTTGTATAGAAAGCCTGTAAGTGAGGTCTAAACTGCGTATGTTTACAATTGAGGCCCCATTACTCTGGCGAGTTTTGTATGACTTGTTAAAATCCTGACGGTTCCAGTACATATTTGTAAGAAAACTCTCTAGTTGTGGTAAAACTCTTAAATACGTAATTAGAGTTTCCAGAAATGATTAAAAACTTGGAAGAACCCCTTGAAATTAAAGTAAATCGATTCTTCCTACATTTCCTGCTGTTTGTAATCACAGACATTAGCAGTGGAAAGCCGTGAAATGACCAGCAAAGAGACAATATTTACAACTCCGGGCACTTTAGGGAGCTTTTTCACTTGAATTTGCTTTCAAATATTAGTAATTCTTGTTTATACAGCTCAAAATGTGTAGAAAGCCTGTAAGTGAGGACTGTCCTGCTCATGTTTACAATTGAGGTCCCATTACTCTGGCGAATTTTTTATGACTCTTTTAAAATCCTGACGGTTCCAGTACATATTTGTAAGAAAACTCTCAAGTTGTGGTAAAACTCTTAAAGTACGTAATTAGAGTTTCCAGAAATGATTAAAAACTTGGAAGAACCCCTTGAAATTAAAGTAAATCATTTCTTCCTACATTTCCTGCCGTTTGTAATCAGACATTACCAGTGGAAAGCCGTGAAATGACCAGCAAACTGATAATATTTACAACTCCAGGCACTTTAGGGAGCGTTTTCACTTGAATTTGCTTTCAAATATTAGGAATTCTTGTTTATACAGCTCAAAATTTGTGCAGAAAGCCTGTAAGTGAGGACTGTACTGCTTATGTTTACAATTGAGGCCCCATTACTCTGGCGAGTTTTGTATGACTTGTTAAAATCCTGACGGTTCCAGTACATATTTGTAAGAAAACTCTCTAGTTGTGGTAAAACTCTTAAATACGTAATTAGAGTTTCCAGAAATGATTAAAAACTTGGAAGAACCCCTTGAAATTAAAGTAAATCGATTCTTCCTACATTTCCTGCCGTTTGTAATCACAGACATTACCAGTGGAAAGCCATGAAATGACCAGCAAACTGATAATATTTACAACTCCGGGCACTTTAGGGAGCGTTTTCACTTGAATTTGCTTTCAAATATTAGTAATTCTTGTTTATACAGCTCAAAATGTGTAGAAAGCCTGTAAGTGAGGACTGTACTGCTTATGTTTACAATTGAGGTCCCATTACTCTGGCGACTTTTTTATGACTCTTTTAAAATCCTGACGGTTCCAGTACATATTTGTAAGAAAACTCTCTAGTTGTGGTAAAACTCTTAAAGTACGTAATTAGAGTTTCCAGAAATGATTAAAAACTTGGAAGAACCCCTTGAAATTAAAGTAAATCGATTCTTCCTACATTTCCTGCCGTTTGTAATCACAGATATTACCTGTGGAAAGCCGTGAAATGACCAGCAAACTGATAATATTTACAACTCCAGGCACTTTAGGGAGCGTTTTCACTTGAATTTGCTTTCAAATATTAGGAATTCTTGTTTATACAGCTCAAAATTTGTGCAGAAAGCCTGTAAGTGAGCACTGTACTGCTTATGTTTACAATTGAGACCGCATTATTCTGGCGAGTTTTGTATGACTCTGTTAAAATTCTGACGGTTCCAGTACATATTTGTAAGAAAAGTCTCTAGTTTTGGTAAAACTCTTAAAATACGCAATTACAGTTTCCAGAAATGATTAAAAACTTGGAAGAACCCCTTCAAATTAAAGTAAATAGATTCTTCCTACATTTCCTGCCGTTTGTAATCACAGACATTACCAGTGGAATGCCGTGAAATGACCAGCAAACTGATAATATTTACAACTCCGGGCACTTTCGGGAGCGTTTTCAGTTGAATTTGCTTTCAAATATTAGGAATTCTTGTTTATACAGCTCAAAATTTGTGTAGGAAGCCTGTGAGTGAGGTCTAAACTGCGTATGTTTACAATTGAGGCCCCATTACTCTGGCGAGTTTTGTGTGACTCTGTTAAAATCCTGACGGTTCCAGTACATATTTGTAAGAAAACTCTCTAGTTGTGGTAAAACTCTTAAATACGTAATTAGAGTTTCAAGAAATGATTAAAAACTTGGAAGAACCCCTTGAAATTAAAGTAAATCGATTCTTCCTACATTTCCTGCCGTTTGTAATCACAGACATTACCAGTGGAAAGCCGTGAAATGACCAGCAAACTGATAATATTTACAACTCCGGGCACTTTAGGGAGCGTTTTCACTTGAATTTGCTTTCAAATATTAGTAATTCCTGTTTATACAGCTCAAAATGTGTAGAAAGCCTGTAAGTGAGGACTGTACTGCTTATGTTTACAATTGAGACCGCATTACTCTGGCGAGTTTTGTGTGACTCTGTTAAAATTCTGACGGTTCCAGTACATATTTGTAAGAAAAGTCTCTAGTTTTGGTAAAACTCTTAAAATACGCAATTACAGTTTCCAGAAATGATTAAAAACTTGGAAGAACCCCTTCAAATTAAAGTAAATAGATTCTTCCTACATATCCTGCCGTTTGTAATCACAGACATTACCAGTGGAAAGCCGTGAAATGACCAGCAAACTGATAATATTTAAAACTCCGGGCACTTTAGGGAGCGTTTTCACTTGAATTTGCTTTCAAATATTAGGAATTCTTGTTTATACAGCTCAATATTTGTGTAGAAAGCCTGTGAGTGAGGTCTAAACTGCGTATGTTTACAATTGAGGCCCCATTACTCTGGCGAGTTTTGTGTGACTCTGTTAAAATCCTGACGGTTCCAGTACATATTTGTAAGAAAACTCTCTAGTTGCGGTAAAACTCTTAAAATACATAATCAGAGTTTCCAGAAATGATTAAAAACTTGGAAGAACCCCTTGAAATTAAAGTAAATAGATTCTTCCTACATTTCCTGCCGTTTGTAATCACAGACATTACCAGTGGAAAGCCGTGAAATGACCAGCAAACTGATAATATTTACAACTCTGGGCACTTTAGGGAGCGTTTTCACTTGAATTTGCTTTCAAATATTAGGAATTCTTGTTTATACAGCTCAAAATTTGTGTAGAAAGCCTTTGAGTGAGGTCTAAACTGCGTATGTTTACAATTGAGGCCCCATTACTCTGGCGAGTTTTGTATGACTCTGTTAAAATCCTGACGGTTCCAGTACATATTTGTAAGAAAACTCTCAAGTTGTGGTAAAACTCTTAAATACGTAATTAGAGTTTCCAGAAATGATTAAAAACTTGGAAGAACCCCTTGAAATTAAAGTAAATCGATTCTTCCTACATTTCCTGCCGTTTGTAATCACAGACATTACCAGTGGAAAGCTGTGAAATGACCAGCAAACTGATAATATTTACAACTCTGGGCACTTTAGGGAGCGTTTTCACTTGAATTTGCTTTCAAATATTTGGAATTCTTGTTTATACAGCTCAAAATTTGTATAGAAAGCCTGTAAGTGAGGTCTAAACTGCGTATGTTTACAATTGAGGCCCCATTACTCTGGCGAGTTTTGTATGACTTGTTAAAATCCTGACGGTTCCAGTACATATTTGTAAGAAAACTCTCTAGTTGTGGTAAAACTCTTAAATACGTAATTAGAGTTTCCAGAAATGATTAAAAACTTGGAAGAACCCCTTGAAATTAAAGTAAATAGATTCTTCCTACATTTCCTGCCGTTTGTAATCACAGACATTAGCAGTGGAAAGCCGTGAAATGACCAGCAAAGTGACAATATTTACAACTCCGGGCACTTTAGGGAGCGTTTTCACTTGAATTTGCTTTCAAATATTAGTAATTCTTGTTTATACAGCTCAAAATGTGTAGAAAGCCTGTAAGTGAGGACTGTACTGCTCATGTTTACAATTGAGGTCCCATTACTCTGGCGAATTTTTTATGACTCTTTTAAAATCCTGACGGTTCCAGTACATATTTGTAAGAAAACTCTCTAGTTGTGGTAAAACTCTTAAAGTACGTAATTAGAGTTTCCAGAAATGATTAAAAACTTGGAAGAACCCCTTGAAATTAAAGTAAATAGATTCTTCCTACATTTCCTGCCGATTGTTATCACAGACATCACCAGTGGAAAGCCTTGAAATGACCAGCAAACTGATAATATTTACAACTCCGGGCACTTTAGGGATCGTTATTAGTTGAATTTGCTTTCAAATATTAGGAATTCTTGTTTATACAGCTCAAAATTTGTGTAGAAAGCCTGTGAGTGAGGTCTAAACTGCGTATGTTTACAATTGAGGCCCCATTACTCTGCCGAATTTTTTATGACTCTTTTAAAATCCTGACGGTTCCAGTACATATTTGTAAGAAAACTCTCTAGTTGTGGTAAAACTCTTAAATACGTAATTAGAGTTTCCCGAAATGATTAAAAACTTGGAAGAACCCCTTGAAATTAAAGTAAATCGATTCTTCCTACATTTCCTGCCGTTTGTAATCACAGACATTACCAGTGGAAAGCCGTGAAATGACCAGCAAACTGATAATATTTACAACTCCAGGCACTTTAGGGACCGTTTTCACTTGAATTTGCTTTCAAATATTAGGAATTCTTGTTTATACAGCTCAAAATTTGTGCAGAAAGCCTGTAAGTGAGCACTGTACTGCTTATGTTTACAATTGAGACCGCATTACTCTGGCGAGTTTTGTGTGACTCTTTTAAAATTCTGACGGTTCCAGTACATATTTGTAAGAAAAGTCTCTAGTTTTGGTAAAACTCTTAAAATACGCAATTACAGTTTCCAGAAATGATTAAAAACTTGGAAGAACCCCTTGAAATTAAAGTAAATAGATTCTTCCTACATTTCCTGCCGTTTGTAATCACAGACATTACCTGTGGAAAGCCGTGAAATGACCAGCAAACTGATAATATTTACAACTCCGGGCACTTTAGGGAGCGTTTTCAGTTGAATTTGCTTTCAAATATTAGGAATTCTTGTTTATACAGCTCAAAATTTGTGTAGAAAGCCTGTGAGTGAGGTCTAAACTGCGTATGTTTACAATTGAGGCCCCATTACTCTGGCGAGTTTTGTGTGACTCTGTTAAAATCCTGACGGTTCCAGTACATATTTGTAAGAAAACTCTCTAGTTGTGGTAAAACTCTTAAATACGTAATTAGAGTTTCCAGAAATGATTAAAAACTTGGAAGAACCCCTTGAAATTAAAGTAAATCGATTCTTCCTACATTTCCTGCCGTTTGTAATCACAGACATTACCAGTGGAAAGCTGTGAAATGACCAGCAAACTGATAATATTTACAACTCTGGGCACTTTAGGGAGCGTTTTCACTTGAATTTGCTTTCAAATATTTGGAATTCTTGTTTATACAGCTCAAAATTTGTATAGAAAGCCTGTAAGTGAGGTCTAAACTGCGTATGTTTACAATTGAGGCCCCATTACTCTGGCGAGTTTTGTATGACTTGTTAAAATCCTGACGGTTCCAGTACATATTTGTAAGAAAACTCTCTAGTTGTGGTAAAACTCTTAAATACGTAATTAGAGTTTCCAGAAATGATTAAAAACTTGGAAGAACCCCTTGAAATTAAAGTAAATCGATTCTTCCTACATTTCCTGCCGTTTGTAATCACAGACATTAGCAGTGGAAAGCCGTGAAATGACCAGCAAAGAGACAATATTTACAACTCCGGGCACTTTAGGGAGCTTTTTCACTTGAATTTGCTTTCAAATATTAGTAATTCTTGTTTATACAGCTCAAAACGTGTAGAAAGCCTGTAAGTGAGGACTGTCCTGCTCATGTTTACAATTGAGGTCCCATTACTCTGGCGAATTTTTTATGACTCTTTTAAAATCCTGACGGTTCCAGTACATATTTGTAAGAAAACTCTCAAGTTGTGGTAAAACTCTTAAAGTACGTAATTAGAGTTTCCAGAAATGATTAAAAACTTGGAAGAACCCCTTGAAATTAAAGTAAATCATTTCTTCCTACATTTCCTGCCGTTTGTAATCAGACATTACCAGTGGAAAGCCGTGAAATGACCAGCAAACTGATAATATTTACAACTCCAGGCACTTTAGGGAGCGTTTTCACTTGAATTTGCTTTCAAATATTAGGAATTCTTGTTTATACAGCTCAAAATTTGTGCAGAAAGCCTGTAAGTGAGGACTGTACTGCTTATGTTTACAATTGAGGCCCCATTACTCTGGCGAGTTTTGTATGACTTGTTAAAATCCTGACGGTTCCAGTACATATTTGTAAGAAAACTCTCTAGTTGTGGTAAAACTCTTAAATACGTAATTAGAGTTTCCAGAAATGATTAAAAACTTGGAAGAACCCCTTGAAATTAAAGTAAATCGATTCTTCCTACATTTCCTGCCGTTTGTAATCACAGACATTACCAGTGGAAAGCCATGAAATGACCAGCAAACTGATAATATTTACAACTCCGGGCACTTTAGGGAGCGTTTTCACTTGAATTTGCTTTCAAATATTAGTAATTCTTGTTTATACAGCTCAAAATGTGTAGAAAGCCTGTAAGTGAGGACTGTACTGCTTATGTTTACAATTGAGGTCCCATTACTCTGGCGACTTTTTTATGACTCTTTTAAAATCCTGACGGTTCCAGTACATATTTGTAAGAAAACTCTCTAGTTGTGGTAAAACTCTTAAAGTACGTAATTAGAGTTTCCAGAAATGATTAAAAACTTGGAAGAACCCCTTGAAATTAAAGTAAATCGATTCTTCCTACATTTCCTGCCGTTTGTAATCACAGACATTACCTGTGGAAAGCCGTGAAATGACCAGCAAACTGATAATATTTACAACTCCAGGCACTTTAGGGAGCGTTTTCACTTGAATTTGCTTTCAAATATTAGGAATTCTTGTTTATACAGCTCAAAATTTGTGCAGAAAGCCTGTAAGTGAGCACTGTACTGCTTATGTTTACAATTGAGACCGCATTATTCTGGCGAGTTTTGTATGACTCTGTTAAAATTCTGACGGTTCCAGTATATATTTGTAAGAAAAGTCTCTAGTTTTGGTAAAACTCTTAAAATACGCAATTACAGTTTCCAGAAATGATTAAAAACTTGGAAGAACCCCTTCAAATTAAAGTAAATAGATTCTTCCTACATTTCCTGCCGTTTGTAATCACAGACATTATCAGTGGAATGCCGTGAAATGACCAGCAAACTGATAATATTTACAACTCCGGGCACTTTCGGGAGCGTTTTCAGTTGAATTTGCTTTCAAATATTAGGAATTCTTGTTTATACAGCTCAAAATTTGTGTAGGAAGCCTGTGAGTGAGGTCTAAACTGCGTATGTTTACAATTGAGGCCCCATTACTCTGGCGAGTTTTGTGTGACTCTGTTAAAATCCTGACGGTTCCAGTACATATTTGTAAGAAAACTCTCTAGTTGTGGTAAAACTCTTAAATACGTATTAGAGTTTCCAGAAATGATTAAAAACTTGGAAGAACCCCTTGAAATTAAAGTAAATCGATTCTTCCTACATTTCCTGCCGTTTGTAATCACAGACATTACCAGTGGAAAGCTGTGAAATGACCAGCAAACTGATAATATTTACAACTCTGGGCACTTTAGGGAGCGTTTTCACTTGAATTTGCTTTCAAATATTTGGAATTCTTGTTTATACAGCTCAAAATTTGTATAGAAAGCCTGTAAGTGAGGACTGTACTGCTTATGTTTACAATTGAGGCCGCATTACTCTGGCGACTTTTGTGTGACTCTGTTAAAATCCTGACGGTTCCAGTACATATTTGTAAGAAAACTCTCTAGTTGTGGTAAAACTCTTAAAATACGTAATTAGAGTTTCCAGAAATGATTAAAAACTTGGAAGAACCCCTTGAAATTAAAGTAATTCGATTCTTCCTACATTTCCTGCCGTTTGTAATCACAGACATTACCAGTGGAAAGCCGTGAAATGACCAGCAAAGTGACAATATTTACAACTCCGGGCACTTTAGGGAGCGTTTTCACTTGAATTTGCTTTCAAATATTAGGAATTCTTGTTTATACAGCTCAAAATTTGTGCAGAAAGCCTGTAAGTGAGGACTGTAGTGTTTATGTTTACAATTGAGGCCGCATTACTCTGGCGACTTTTGTGTGACTCTGTTAAAATCCTGACGGTTCCAGTACATATTTGTAAGAAAACTCTCTAGTTGTGGTAAAACTCTTAAAATACGTAATTAGAGTTTCCAGAAATGATTAAAAACTTGGAAGAACCCCTTGAAATTAAAGTAAATAGATTCTTCCTACATTTCCTGCCGTTTGTAATCACAGACATTACCAGTGGAAAGCCTTGAAATGACCAGCAAACTGATAATATTTACAAATCCGGGCACATTAGGGAGCGTTATCAGTTGAATTTGCTTTCAAATATTAGGAATTCTTGTTTATACAGCTCAAAATTTGTGTAGAAAGCCTGTGAGTGAGGTCTAAAATGCGTATGTTTACAATTGAGGCCCCATTACTCTGGCGAGTTTTGTATGACTCTGTTAAAATCCTGACGGTTCCAGTACATATTTGTAAGAAAACTCTCTAGTTGTGGTAAAACTCTTAAATACGTAATTAGAGTTTCCAGAAATGATTAAAAACTTGGAAGAACCCCTTGAAATTAAAGTAAATCGATTCTTCCTACATTTCCTGCCGTTTGTAATCACAGACATTAGCAGTGGAAAGCCGTGAAATGACCAGCAAAGTGACAATATTTACAACTCCGGGCACTTTAGGGAGCGTTTTCACTTGAATTTGCTTTCAAATATTAGTAATTCTTGTTTATACAGCTCAAAATGTGTAGAAAGCCTGTAAGTGAGGACTGTACTGCTCATGTTTACAATTGAGGTCCCATTACTCTGGCGACTTTTTTATGACTCTTTTAAAATCTTGACGGTTCCAGTACATATTTGTAAGAAAACTCTCTAGTTGTGGTAAAACTCTTAAAGTACGTAATTAGAGTTTCCAGAAATGATTAAAAACTTGGAAGAACCCCTTGAAATTAAAGTAAATCGATTCTTCCTACATTTCCTGCCGTTTGTAATCACAGACATTACCAGTGGAAAGCCGTGAAATGACCAGCAAACTGATAATATTTATAACTCCAGGCACTTTAGGGAGCGTTTTCACTTGAATTTGCTTTCAAATATTAGGAATTCTTGTTTATACAGCTCAAAATTTGTGCAGAAAGCCTGTAAGTGAGCACTGTACTGGTTATGTTTACAATTGAGACGGCATTACTCTGGCGAGTTTTGTGTGACTCTGTTAAAATTCTGACGGTTCCAGTACATATTTGTAAGAAAAGTCTCTAGTTTTGGTAAAACTCTTAAAATACGCAATTACAGTTTCCAGAAATGATTAAAAACTTGGAAGAACCCCTTCAAATTAAAGTAAATAGATTCTTCCTACATTTCCTGCCGTTTGTAATCACAGACATTACCAGTGGAAAGCCGTGAAATGACCAGCAAACTGATAATATTTACAACTCCGGGCACTTTAGGGAGCGTTTTCACTTGAATTTGCTTTCAAATATTAGGAATTCTTGTTTATACAGCTCAAAATTTGTGTAGAAAGCCTGTGAGTGAGGTCTAAACTGCGTATGTTTACAATTGAGGCCCCATTACTCTGGCGACTTTTGTATGACTCTGTTAAAATCCTGACGGTTCCAGTACATATTTGTAAGAAAACTCTCTAGTTGTGGTAAAACTCTTAAATACGTAATTAGAGTTTCCAGAAATGATTAAAAACTTGGAAGAACCCCTTGAAATTAAAGTAAATCGATTCTTCCTACATTTCCTGCCGTTTGTAATCACAGACATTACCAGTGGAAAGCCGTGAAATGACCAGCAAAGTGACAATATTTACAACTCCGGGCACTTTAGGGAGCGTTTTCAGTTGAATTTGCTTTCAAATATTAGGAATTCTTGTTTATACAGCTCAAAATTTGTGTAGAAAGCCTGTGAGTGAGGTCTAAACTGCGTATGTTTACAATTGAGGCCCCATTACTCTGGCGAGTTTTGTGTGACTCTGTTAAAATCCTGACGGTTCCAGTACATATTTGTAAGAAAACTCTCTAGTTGTGGTAAAACTCTTAAAATACATAATCAGAGTTTCCAGAAATGATTAAAAACTTGGAAGAACCCCTTGAAATTAAAGTAAATAGATTATTCCTACATTTCCTGCCGTTTGTAATCACAGACATTACCAGTGGAAAGCCGTGAAATGACCAGCAAACTGATAATATTTACAACTCTGGGCACTTTAGGGAGCGTTTTCACTTGAATTTGCTTTCAAATATTAGGAATTCTTGTTTATACAGCTCAAAATTTGTGTAGAAAGCCTGTAAGGGAGGACTGTACTGCTTATGTTTACAATTGAGGCCCCATTACTCTGGCGACTTTTGTATGACTCTTTTAAAATCCTGACGGTTCCAGTACATATTTGTAAGAAAGCTCTCTAGTCGTGGTAAAACTCTTAAAATACGTAATTAGAGTTTCCAGAAATGATTAAAAACTTGGAAGAACCCCTTGAAATTAAAGTAAATAGATTCTTCCTACATTTCCTGCCGTTTGTTATCACAGACATCACCAGTGGAAAGCCTTGAAATGACCAGCAAACTGATAATATTTACAACTCCGGGCACTTTAGGGAGCGTTATTAGTTGAATTTGCTTTCAAATATTAGGAATTCTTGTTTATACAGCTCAAAATTTGTGTAGAAAGCCTGTGAGTGAGGTCTAAACTGCGTATGTTTACAATTGAGGCCCCATTACTCTGGCGAGTTTTGTATGACTCTGTTAAAATCCTGACGGTTCCAGTACATATTTGTAAGAAAACTCTCAAGTTGTGGTAAAACTCTTAAATACGTAATTAGAGTTTCCAGAAATGATTGAAAACTTGGAAGAACCCCTTGAAATTAAAGTAAATCGATTCTTCCTACATTTCCTGCCGTTTGTAATCACAGACATTACCAGTGGAAAGCTGTGAAATGACCAGCAAACTGATAATATTTACAACTCTGGGCACTTTAGGGAGCGTTTTCACTTGAATTTGCTTTCAAATATTTGGAATTCTTGTTTATACAGCTCAAAATTTGTATAGAAAGCCTGTAAGTGAGGACTGTACTGCTTATGTTTACAA
>NW_027669590.1:0-58061 GCF_964212035.1 Myotis nattereri | reverse complement strand
TTGCCACCAAGTCTTCTGCCTCACTTGTGATCCGCTCCCTGAAAGAATCAACCTTGAGCTTCACTTCCTGATCCACCTTCAGCAACGAGGCCATGGCCGGGCAGGGCCGTGTTCGCTCCGCTGGAGACCGGAGGCGCTGTGGGCTCCGGGGAGGGGGTCAGAGGGACGGGAGTTATTTCAGCGGCTCTCGGGACGCGGCTGCCTTCGCTGGCTCACGGACTGCTCACTTGCTCGCTCGCTCCCTCCCTCTGTGCCGCCTGCCCGCCCGCCCACCTGCTGCCTGCTGCTGGATGCCTGTTTGCACTATCCTATTTTTATTATTTTTATTTTTTTAGCAAGTTTTTTTTTTTTTGAAAATGAGTAGGACAATGGCCGCAGTCACCACAATACTTTGAGCATCTCCCGGCCTCAGAGGTAACCAGAGTCCTGGGAGCAGGGCCCCTACTGATCCATGTCGTCCAAGAGCGGAGTGGCATCGCCAGCAATAGACATGGGGTGCTTTCATTCCCAGGCCTGGGGGGGGGGGGTGGTCGAGGTGTCAGCCGCTGCTTTTGTTTCCCCCGCTCAGCCTCCTTCTCCTGAAGCCACTGCTCTGCCATCTTCCCCCAGTCGATGGCTGCGTGGCTGTTGGGCTTTGGCTGTTGCTGCCGTTGCATTGCCGGGAGCCGGAGGAGGGCTGTGGCTGTGGCTGTGGCTGTGGCTGGGGCTGGGCCTGGGCAGACGGTGGGGTGGTGCTGGCCTGTAGCTATTGGTATAAAGAAAGAAATAAAATAAAAAGTATTCTGTCAACATTTATTTGCCTTTTGGCCTCGCCCCGGATCAACCCAAATCACTCTGATCCACAACCAGAGACTAAGTCTGGGCCAGGCCATCTGGTACAGCCAGAGACGGGTTGTACATAAAAATATAATTATAAAATAAAATAAAATAATATAAAATATAAATAAAATAGCCGAAATCGGTTTGGCTCAGTGGATAGAGCGTCGGCTTGGGGACTGAAAGGTCCCAGGTTCGATTCCGGTCAAGGGCATATACCTGGGTTGCGGGCATATCCCCAGTGGGAGATGTGCAGGAGGCAGCTGATCGATGTTTCTCATCGATGTTTCTAACTCTCTATCTCTCCCTTCCTCTCTGTAAAAAATCAATAAAATATTTTTTAAAAAAATAAAAAAATAAATAAAATACAATAAAGTAAAATAAATAAAATTAATAAAATATATAAGATAAAATAAAAAATAAAATAAATAATAAAATAAAATTAAATAAAATAATTAAAATAAATTAAATTAAATTAAAAAAGTCCCGCTGCCAATCACTCTGATCGACAGTCAGAGACCAAGTCCCGGCCAGGCCATCTGGTCAACCCACCCTCTCTCTGTGTATGGCCGGGTCCCCGCCAGAGACCAAGTCCCACCTGCCCGTTTTGGTGAGCACAAGGTCATTCAGCCATTCATTCAGGAAGAAGTGATGGAGGCCTCGCTCAGACCCAGCTATGCTGGGCCCCACAGACACGGACTAGTCATGCCCTCCCTCGGTAGGGCTAAGCTGTTTGACTGCAGACCGATGGCTTCTCTCCCTAGGCTCCCACTCTTCACCCTGTTCAGAAGGGTACCCTCACCTGGGCCCTCAACTTCTTCACCTCGAGCTTCCGGTCTTCCTGATAATTGACCCGCTTATGCAAATTAATTTCACCTGCCTCAGCCTCAGTTTCCTCTTCCAGAAATGGATTAACGTAACCTACAAGGTGGCCCTGCTCCCACCACACAGGAAACCCTCAAGGTGCCGTTGGCACCTGGGTCCCCCCAGGGCGGAGCCAAACCCTAACATCACATACACACACACAACTGTGATACATCTACACAATGGATGGGGTAAAAAGGTAAGAAAAAAAAAAGAGAAGGAATTCTTGCCAGCATGGATGGAACTGGAGAGCATTATGCTAAGTGAAGTTAGCCAGTCAGAGAAAAATGAATACCACATGAACTCACCCATTTGTAGAATATAGAGAACAACGTAGACTGAGGAACAGGGACAGATCCATAGACATCTATACCTCCACTCTCTGCTGGGGCTGTTTGCTGGTGGCCTCTGGCATCCTGGACTCAGAGCTAATATACAAAACCATACACATTTTATTCACATCAACTTCAGCCTCAGCATCTGCCTCCCATGAGCTCCAAGGCCAGCTTCATTTGGTGTGTCTGTGTCTCCCGTCTACCCCCTTACCCCCCCCCCCCCCACACACACACCCACCCTCGCCCGGCCCATTCCTTACGAGGAATAAATACCAGGCGCAGCCACATCCAACAGAACCTTTCCTTGAGGTCCTTTGGGTGAATGACACCTGAAGGGGCGAGCCTAGCGGGGCCTAGCTTGGAACATGTGCATCCCCACCTTAAACTTGACGCCCAACCGGTGACGCTTTCAGTCCTGGGGGCGGCTGATTGGTGGAGCGGGCGTCTGATTTGGCTCCTCCCACCACGCTCTGGGGCTATAAAAGAAAGCAGCGTCTTCTTTGCAGAGCTTCTCAGCCCTAGGCTTGTTGTCTTGGTCGTCGTCCCCGTTCTCCAAGAGAGCTTTCAGGGGAGAGATCTCGCCAAGCACCGATCCCGGGATATAGAAGCCGCTGGAGCGCCTGGCTAGAACCTGGCTAGGCTGCTGATCAACTGACCGCTGTCTCCGTGTCATTTCTTCTTCGCTGACTGCGTCCACACGTTTGGGAACCCCTGGACCTGCTGTGCTTCGACCTCACCATCACGCGCCGCCGAGAAGATGTCTCCTACATGGCCACGCTTCAGTGTACCTGAAGCGCGGACGCGGTTCACGAAGTCTACCAGAGAAGCCCTGAACAACAAAAATATCCAGCCATTATTGAATACCTTCAGCCAGTTAACTGGAAGTGAAGATGAAAAAAAATGTACCCTTGACCAAGCTCTCAGAGGTGTTCTGCAAGAAGAAATTATAAATCACTCATCGTGTGAAAATGTTTTAGCTATTATTTCTCTTGCTATTGGGGGAGTAACTGAAGGTATTTGCACCGCATCTACACCTTCTGTATTGTTGGGAGACGTTTTGCAATGTCTCCCTTTGGATCAGTGTGACACAATATTCACGTTTGTGGAAAGAAATGTTGCTACTTGGAAATCAAATACATTCTATTCTGCTGGGAAAAATTATTTACTACGTACGTGCAATGATCTCTTAAGAAGATTGTCAAAATCCCAGCACACAGTTTTGCGTGCACGAATTCAACTCTTTTTGGCCAGGCTTTTCCCTTTATCTGAGAGATCCGGTCTTAACTTGCAGAGTCAATTTAATCTGGAAAATGTCACCGTTTACAATACCAATGAGCAGGAAAGCACCTTGGGTCAGAAGCATGCTGAAGACAGAGAAGAAGGAGTGGACGTAGACGAAGGTGAAACGGGTGATGATGAAGCTCCAACAGCTTGCTCCATTCCAATGGATTACAGCCTGTATCAAAAATTCTGGTCACTTCAGGATTACTTCAGGAACCCTGTGCAATGCTATGAGAAGATTTCATGGAAAACTTTCCTCATGTACTCAGAAGAAGTCCTGGCTGTTTTCAAGAATTACAAATTAGATGACACTCAGGCCTCAAGAAAAAAGATGGGAGAATTAAAAACAGGAGGAGAACATGTATATGCTGCAAAATTTTTAACAAGTGAAAAGTGGCTGGGTTTACAACTGAGTGACAGTAACTTTCGCCGACACATTCTACTGCAGTATCTCATTTTATTCCAACATCTCAAGGGACAGGTGAAATCCAAAAGTTCAAAGGATGTTTTAACTGATGAGCAGTCACTCTGGATTGAAGGTACTACAAAATCAGTTTATCAACTGCTATCTGAAAACCCACCAGATGGAGAGAGATTTTCAAAGATGGTAGAGCATATATTAAACACTGAAGAAAACTGGAATTCATGGAAAAATGAAGGCTGCCCAAGTTTTGTGAAGGAAAGAACATCAGATACTAAGACGACGAGAGCAGTACGAAAGAGAACAGCACCAGAGGACTTCCTGGACTTCCTGGGGAAAGGGCCCAACAAAAAGATTCTGAAGGGAAAGGAGGCGTTAATAAGCCTTTGGGATCTCTGCCGGGATAATATGGAAGCTTGTAAATCAGACCCAAGAGGCTATATGCCAACGTTGGAGGAATTCTTTGAAGAAGCCATTGAACAGGCAGACCCGGAAAGCATGATTGAAAAGGAATATAAGGTTGTGAACGATCCAAATTATGGTTGGAGAGCCCTGAGACTGTTAGCACGGAGAAGCCCTCACTTCTTCCAGCCAGCCAAACAGCAGTTCAAAAGTTTGCCAGAATATCTCGAAAACATGGTGCTAAAGCTAGCAAAGGAATCACCACCTCCTTCAGAAGAAATAAAAACAGGTGAGGGTGAAGATGAGGAAGATAATGATGCTGTACTGAAGGGAAATGAAAGCCCTGATGCTCTCCGAGACAAACCTGTAACAGGGGGAAAATAGAGATACTTGCCAACAAATTGGGTGAACAATGGAGCACATACCACAGTTGCGTGTTTACTTATTTTTCTTTTTTTAATTGCATTTGTGTCTGTGGGGCCCCGCGGAGCTGAGTCTGAGCGAGCCCTCCATCACTTCTTCTGGAATGAATGGCTGAATGACCTTGTGCTCTCCTCACCTGCACATCAGGAGTTGGAGGGCTGACTCAGATCAGCCATCCAGAGTTCTTGAGGGCCCTTCCCTTCACCACACTACAAACATGTCGTTTCATTAACTTTGTGACTACTGCCCCAAAGAACAACTTCACAGTTGCCACACTGACTCCATCGCTTTGATGAGTGACCAGTGACCGGGAGGGGCTAGGGCGGGAGGACAGGGAGGGGCACTGAGAAAGGGAGGTGACTGCTAATGGGTATGGGTGTAGTGTCCTACAGTTGGCTTCTCGCAGACAACGCCCCCGGCTGGACCTTCCTCCACCCCTCGGGTCTACCCACACCTGGGAGGTCCAGACACCTGGCTCTGCCTTCCCCAGAGAAGGTTGCGGAATGGGGTGTGGGTGCGGGTGCGGGTGGTGAGTGGGGGGTGGGGAGGAGGCTTGCGTTGGTGCTCCAAGACCAGTACAGGGCGCCACTGTCCCGCCGGAGCGATTCCCGGGGCTTGGAGAGGACTTGGGAGATGGGGCAGGTGCCCAAGAAGGCCCGCAAGGCTCCCTCTCCACGCATTTCGGACCGGCATCACCGTTTCCTGGGTTGAAGAGGGGACAATACATATTTAGACAGGCTCGGGTGGGCCCGGGACGAGGCTTAAGGAAAAAAGCCACAGTAAATCTCCTAGACGTGGGCCACTCATTTGATAGCGGAACTTGTGCACATTTTAATAGATACAGAGAAGTTCCACCACCATATGACAGAAAAGCTTATTATGGCAGGAGTGTTGACTTTAGAGACCCCTTTGAAAACGAGCATTGCCGAGAGTGGGAGAGAAAATACAGAGAGTGGTATGACAAATGCCACAGAGGTTATGCTCCTGGAGCACAGCCTCGAGCATCAGCAAATGGAGATAACTTTCCCCCAGAGAGCTTTTCACCACCTCATATCAGGAATTCTCCCCTTACAAGGGGCCGCAGAGAAGTTTACTCGGGTGGACAGAGTCGTAAAAGTCGAAACATAGGTGGTAGCAACTCTCCAGAAAAGCTTTCAACAAGAGACAGCCACAATAGGAAGGATAGTACAAAGTCAAAAGAGAAGGAGAGCGACAGTGCTGCAGGAGATGGTAAAGGAAGTAAACATAAGGAACATCGAAGGCGGAAGGAAGCAAAGGCCTTCTAAACACAGAGTTGTTAGAACCTTCTGGAAAATCAAGAGAACCTACAAGTCCAGTGATGAGATACGTCCCAGGGGCAAAAACAAACAAACAAACAGTCCTGGGGGCCGCTGATTGGTGGAGCGGGCGGCCGGCTGATTTGGCTCCTCCCACCACGCTCCCGGACTATAAAAGAAAGCAGGGTCCCCTTGGCAGAGCTTCTCAGCTCCAGGCTGTGGTCGTGATCGTCGTCCTCGTTCTCCAAAGGAGCTTTCAGGGGAGAGATCTTGCGAAGACCCGGTCCCGGGACATAGAAGCCGCTAAGCACCTGGCTAGCACCTGGCTAGGCTGCCGATCCACGGAACGCTGTCTCCGTGTCATTTCTTCTTTGGCGACTCCATCCACACCTTTGGGAACCCCTGGACCTGCTGCCGCTGGACCCCGCCATCTCGGGAGCCGCACCGGGCAGAACAGAAAGGAAGAACTGGTCTTCGCAGTTTCCGGGCCTGTTCTCGCCGTTCTGAGACTAGAGGCGAAGGGAGCGGAAGGTGAGAGAAGCACGGGCACTCGGGTGGGGAAGCGTCCGGGAGCCTCGGCGGCGGCGGCGGTGACAGGCCACCAAGGCCCCTGGCCGCCCGCCAGCGGGGCCTGGGTGGCGAGGCCGTTCCCGGAGCCCGGTGGAGGCCCGCTGCCGGCTTGGTGGAGACGCAGTGCCCCTTGGCGGAGCCCCTGGCCCTCCCGCCCTGGTCCACCCTCCTGCACCTTAAGTGATTCCGTGCTCGAGGTCTGGATTGCGGTTCTCACGCCCCTGCTGTGGGGTGGGGGTGTTGAACCCGAGGCCTGCGGTCCTTCGGTGTCTTGCGGGTGTTCTGTGTATGGGCATATTCTGCTCTTAAGTACACAAACATACATATATTGAGCGTGTCCACGTCTCCACACCCGACCTTAGTTAGGAGTCCTTTGGCACCATGGCCTGTGTGCATTATAAATTCGCTTCCAAACTCAACTATGCCATCGCCACCTTTGATGGGCGGCACATCTCCCTCCGTGACCTAAAGAAGCAGATTATGGGGAGAGAGAAGCTGAAAGCTGCCAACTGCGACCTGCAGATCAGCAACGCGCAGACCGAGGAAGAATACACCGATGACAATGCTCTGATTCCTAAGAACGTATCTGTAATTGTTAGAAGAATTCCTACTGGAGGTGTGAAATCTACAAGCAAGGCGGACGCTATACGTCGCACGGAACCAGTGATGGGCACTTCAACAGTCACTGATGACTCTTCTGCATCTATTTCTGTGGCCCAGCTTACGCAGACTGCCAATCTGGCTGAAGCCAATGCTTCTGAAGAAGATAAAATTAAAGCCATGATGTCGCAATCTGGTCATGCATATGGCCCCGTCAATTGCGTGAAGAAGCCTCTAGGTCCACCACCTCCATCTTATACCTGTTTCCGCTGTGGTAGACCCGGCCATTATATTAAGAACTGCCCAACAAACGGGGATGAACGCTTCGAACCTCGCCCTAGGATTAAAAAGAGCACTGGAATCCCCAGAAGTTTCATGATGGAAGTGAAAGATCCTAACATGAAAGGTGCAAAGCTCACCAACACTGGGACATACGCAATACCGACTATAGAGGCAGAGGCATATGCAATTGGGAAGAAAGAAAGGCCACCTTTCTTACCAGAGGAGCCCTCTTCGTCTTCTGAAAAGGACGACCCTATCCCAGACGAGTTGCTGTGTCCCATCTGCAAAGACATCGTGACTGATGCCGCTGTCATTCCCTGCTGCGCAAACAGCTATTGTGATGAGTGTATAAGAACAGCGCTCTTGGAATCAGAGGACCATACGTGCCCAACGTGTCATCAACATGATGTCTCTCCCGATGCTTTAATTGCCAATAAATTCTTGCGACAGGCTGTTACTAACTTCAAAAATGGAACTGGTGGTTATACAAAAAGACTGCGGAAACAGTTACCCCCACCACCACCCCCGATACCGCCACCGAGACCTCTCATTCAGCGGAATCTACAGCCTCTGATGAGATCTCCAATATCAAGACAGCAAGATCCTCCGATAACTCCAGTGACGTCTTCATCAGGCCACCCGGCTCCCTCTATATCTTCATTAACTTCTAATCAGTCTCCCTTAGCCCCTGCTGTGCCCGGAAATTCATCCACCCCAGTGCCTGTACCTGATATAACTGCAACGGTGTCCATATCAGTCCACCGGGAAAAATCAGATGGGCCTTTCCGGGATTCCGATCATAAAATAGTGCCAGCCGCAGCCCTTGCCTCAGAATATTCAAAGGGAACCTCTTCAATAGCAATGACTGCCCTTGTGGAGGAGAAAGGTTACCCGGTGCCTGTGCTTGGAACCCCATCTTTGCTTGGACAGTCACCACCTGCTGGGTATAGCGTCCCTCCCCCCGGGTTCCCTCCAGCGCCAGCCAATTTGTCAACGCCTTGGGGATCATCAGGAGTGCAGACTGCTCACTCAAATACCATCCCAAAAACACAAGCACCACTTGGGCCCGGGGAAGAATTCTATAGAGAGCAGCGACGGCTAAAAGGAGAGTCTAAATATCCCTATGGCGGTTCCTCATACTCCAGAAGTCCTTCTACTTACCCTAAATCAAGATCTGGTTCAACGCGGTCACCTTCTTATTCCCGATCATCTAGCTGCTCACAATCTCCTTCCTATTCGCCATCACTTCCATACCCCAGAAGGGGCAGAGGCAAGAGTCGGAATTGCCGCCCAAGGTCTAGATCTCATGGATATCGTCGATCTAGGTCAAGGTCACCACTATATAGGCGATGTCCTTCGCGATCAAGGTCCCCTCCAGCATTTAGGGGACAGCCTCCAAATAAACGGACTGTACCACAAGGGGAAACAGGACGTGCACATGTTAATAGATACAGAGAAGTTCCACCACCACATGACAGAAAAGCTTATTATGGCAGGAGTGTTGACTTTAGAGACCCCTTTGAAAACCAGCATTACCGAGAGGGGGAGAGAAAATACAGAGAGTGGTATGACAAATACTACAGAGGTTATGCTGCTGGAGCACAGCCTCGAGCATCAGCAAATGGAGATAACTTTCCCCCAGAGAGCTTTTCACCACCTCATATCAGGAATTCTCCCCTTACAAGGGGCCGCAGAGAAGTTTACTCGGGTGGACAGAGTCGTAAAAGTCGAAACATAGGTGGTAGCAACTCTCCAGAAAAGCTTTCAACAAGAGACAGCCACAATAGGAAGGATAGTACAAAGTCAAAAGAGAAGGAGAGCGACAGTGCTGCAGGAGATGGTAAAGGATGGAAACATAAGGAACATCAAAGGCGGAAGGAAGCGAAGGCCTTCTAAACACAGAGTTGTTAGAACCTTCTGGAAAATCAAGAGAACCTACAAGTCCAGTGATGAGATACATCCCAGGGGCCAAACAAACAAACAAACAAAAACCCCCACGAACAAACAAACAAACAAAACCAAAAAATAAACAAACAATAGACCCCCACACGCACTCCCACCCCCACACCAATCCACCAACGCCCTCCCCTCCTTGCCCCCGTACCACACACACACACACACACACACACACACACACACATACAATGCATCCCTCCCTCCGGGGAATGTATAGCCAGGTGATTGGACTTCCCCAGTTCTGGGAAGGACAAGCAGGGGATGATGTCAGCGAGAAAGCAGGGTCTGAATGGTGCTCATGGATACGGACCGACGGACCATTCAAAGCAAAGAGTTTCCATGCGTGACTGCGGATGTACGTACACACAGACGCACGCACACACACACACACACACTCCTGAACCCACACCCATCCACCAACCCCCCCTTCTAATCTCCCCCCCAACACACACACACACACATACACACACACACACACACACACACACACACACACACACACACCACACGGGAGCACAAGGTCTGCTAACAAGATTTCTCCAGAGTGACGCCCCCCTAGGAGGTTTACTGTGGCTTTTTTTTTTTTTCTGTGGCTTGGCCTGGGCCCACCTGAGCCTGTCTAAATATGCATTGTCCCCTCTTCAATCAAGAAAACGGCGATGCCGCCCCGCCAGGTGTCGAGATGGAGCCCTGCGGGCCTCCTTGGGGACCTGCCCCATCTCTCAATCCTGGGAATCGCTTCGGCGTGCCAGTGGCGCCCCCTACTGTTCCTGGAGTTCCAATGCAAGCCTCGTCCCCAACCCCGACTCCCACCCCCTTCCACAGCCTCCACTGGGGAAGGCAGAGCCAGGTGTCTAAACCTCCCAGGCGTGGGTAGACCCCAGGAGTGGGGGCAGGTCCAGTCGGGGGCGCTGTCTGAGAGAAGGCAGGTGTGTGTGTGTGTGTGTGTGTGTGCGTGTGTGTGTATGTTTGTGTCGGGAGGGGAAGGGGGACGGGGGCGTGGGTAGAAGAGGGGTACTCTCAGATGCCGTCCCACAGTGGAAATCCCCTAGTGCGCCTGCGTGGCTGCGGAGGTACACACATGGAGCACAATGCTCCAGCTCGGAGATTTCTGCCGAGTGACCCGCGTCTAGGAGATTCACTGTGGCTTTTTGCCGGGTGGCTTGGGCCTGTGGATTATATCTGATGCTCAGTGAGATTCTGATCACACCTACAGTTCAACTGACCTCTTTGGATTCAATGGTTTTGAAAAACAGACGTCATAGGGCACATCTGAAGGATGGCATCCTATTCATGTCCTAGAGTGGCCTTGTCCCGCTGCCACCCGAGAGGTGGCTTACAAGAAGAGAAAGGAATTCCCTGAGAGGCCAGATGCCAGGGGACACAAATCAAGGTGCGAGCGGGATCCCTTTCTGTCTGGGGGCTCTGGGGAGCATCTCGCCTGCCTCCACCAGCTGCTAGTGGCCTCTGGCGTCCTGGGCTCAGAGCTCCTATACAAAACCATACACATTTTATTCACATCCACCTCATCCTCTGCCTCCCATGACCTCCAAGGGCCGCTAGGTTCGGTGTGTTTGCGTCTCCCGTATCCCCCTCCCCACTCCTGCACACCCCGCCCCACGCCCCTTCCCTTCGAATGCAAATGGGACCGATGTTTGCAACGGATCATTGCCGAAAAATAGAATCAATTGCAATGAATGAAGAGAAATGAGCACAGAAATAAGAAAAAATAACATGAAGTAAAATAAAACACCCCAACATTCTTCACGGGTCCCGGGTCGGAGGAGCCTGCCCAAGAGGCGCCTGTCAAGCACCCCAGGCATCGCAGCCACGTTCAGGAGAACCTTTCCTTGAGATGCGCCACCTGCCCCACCCTAAAGTTGGCGTCACCCAAACAGTGACGCTTCATTCCTGGGAGCGGCTGATTGGTGGGTCTCTCTGGCTCCTCCAACCATGCTCTGGGGCTATAAAAGAAGGGGCGGCAGTGCTTCTCAAGGTCTATCATTCGCAATCCTTCTCAGCCATGGGCGCCTCTGAACGCAGTCTCCGTGCCATTTATCCTTCCCCGAGGAGTCCTCCACACCTTTAGGAATCCCTGGGCCTGGACCCAACATCTGGTGCCCGCACAGGAACAGCTCCGGCCCCGCGCGAGAGTTGAAGGGCCGGCGTGCCCAAAGTCAACATGTCTCTGGACGACATCATTAGGCTGAACCGGAGCCAGCGGGGCAGCGGCGGCGGGGGCAGGGACCTAGGCCGGGACCGAGGCCGGGCCGGCTCCCAGTGAGGCCGCAGTGACAGAGCGCAGACCGCCGCACCAGTGAGCCCGGGCGGCGGGCCGTTCCGGAAACGGGCGGAGCTCGGCCGAGGCAGGAACCCGCTGGCGCCCTACAGCAGCCGAGACAGCTTCCCGGCGAGTGGCAACACGACCGCTTCCGCAGGGGCTTGGGCAGGGGCGCCGGCCTGGTGACTGGGGGGGGGGGGGGGGGGAAGCTGCTTCTGTCCAACCTGGCCTTCGGGGTGTCCGACGCGGACGTCCAGCAGCTGTTTGCGGAGTCCGGGCCTCTGAAGAAGGCCGGTGTCCACTACCACCGCTCTGGCCGCAGCCTGGGAACAGCCCACGTGCACTTTGAGCGGAAGGCAGACGCCCTGGAAGGCATGAAACAGTACCACGGCGTGCCTTTGGATGGCCGTCCCCTCAACATCCAGCTCCTCACCTCACAGATAGACACGCCGCGCAGCCCGGTACAGAGTGTCAACAGAGGCGGGATGACTACACACCGAGGATCTGGAGGCTTCGGCGAGGGACACCAAAAAGTTGGACGACCAGATGGACGCTTATGACGCGATGATGGACCCCAGCTAAAGCGCGAGCAAGTCAGTCAGTGCTTGCGGGGAGCTGGGCGCCTGGACGTTGTCTGGCGCTGCTTCCCGAGGGCGGGCTGGAGGGGACCTGTGGCCAATTGTGGAGTTGTTTCTTCTGTTTTAAAATAGGATTTAGAACTCATGTAAAGATTTTTAACTTTTTTTTAATTATTATTATTTTTTTTATTTTAATTAAATCTTTATTGTTCAGATTATTACATTTGTTCCTCTTTTTCCCCCCCATAACTCCCCTCCTCCCAGTTCCCACCCCACCTTCTGCCCTCACTCCCCACCCACTGACCTCGTCCATAGGTGCACCATTTTTGTCCAGTCTCTTCCTGCATCTCCCACACCCCTTTCCCCCCCCAAGAATAGTCAGTCCATTCCCTTTCTATGTCCCTGATTCTATTATGATCACCAGATTATTTCTTCACTTGATTCTTAGACTCACTTGTTGATAGATGCATGTTTGTTGTTCATAATTTGTATCTTTACCTTTTTCTTCTTCTTCCTCTTCTTAAAGGATACCTTTCAGCATTTCATATAATACTGGTTTGGTGGTGATGAACTCCTTTAGCTTTTCCTTATCTGTGAAGCTCTTTATCTGACCTTCAGTTCTGAATGATAGCTTTGCTGGATAAAGTAATCTTGGTTGTAGGTTCTTGGTATTCATCACTTTGAATATTTCTTGCCATTCCCATCTGGCCTGCAAAGTTTCTGTTGAGAAATCAGCTGACAATCGTATGGGTATTCCCTTGTAGGTAACTGAGTTTCTTTCTCTTGCTGCTTTTAATATTCTCTCTTTGTCTTTTGCTCTTGGCATTTTAATTATGATGTGTCTTGGTGTGGTCCTCTTTGGATTCCTTTTGTTTGGAGTTCTCTGCGCTTCTTGGACCTGTAAGTCTATTTCTTTCACCAGGTGGGGGAAGTTTTCTGTCATTATTTCTTCAAATAGGTTTTCAATATCTTGCTCTCTCTCATCTTCTGGCACCCCTATAATTCTGATGTTGGTACGCTTGAAGCTGTCCCAGAGGTTCCTTACACTATCTTCGTATTTTCGGATTCTTTTTTCATTTTGCTTTTCTGGTTGGGTGTTTTTTGCTTCTTCGTATTTCAAATCTTTGCCTTGATTCTTGCGCTCCTCTGGTCTGCTGTTGGGAGTCTGTATAGTATTCGTTATTTCAGTCCGTGTATGCTTAATTTCTAATTGGTTCTTTATCATAACATCGAGGGTCTCATTAGATTTCTTGAGAATGTCACTACATTTATCGGCGGCTTCTAGACAGTTCTTAAGAGACCTTAAAAGTGTGGTTCTGAACTCAATATCCTCCATTGACAGTTTTGTCCTGTTTCTTTGTCTCCGCATTTTTTATGCTTTCTTGGTGCACCCCCTAGTGGTCTTTGTGCACAGTCTTGTTGTAGTTAAGCCTTGAATGTTGTCGGCAATACCGGGGGTGATTTGACCTCCAGGCTAACTGGCTATGAGAGTCAGCTGTGTCTGCAGTGGGAGAGCTTCTGTGCTGGATCTCTAGGGTGGTGCTAATCCAGCCTTTGCCTGAGGCTATCCGGCAAATGGCTCTGCGCAGGGCTTGGGTGGGGCGGGTCCCCAGGGATCTACAGGGTGGGCCGGAGTGAGCAGTTATGGCTGCTCTCAGTTCCGTCCCTAGGGGCTCTGCCTCACAGAGTCCCGTCAACGGCTGCAAACCTCGGAGAGAAAGCTGCCTTCGAGTTCCGACCGAAGCCAGACAGTCCCGCTTCTCCCGTTTGAGTCTGGGTCCCTAGAGACTCTCCAGGATCTGGAGCTCAGAGTCTGAAACTCCCTCCCGATTGAAAACAACAACCACCCTCCGCCACCAGCCCGCTACGCGCGCACTCCGCACCTTACTATTTCACTTCAGCACTGCACCTCCTCTGAGTCTGGGTATGATATTCTCTTTCCTCCTAGTTGTAGAATTTCCACTCATCCAGCCTTCCTGTGGTTCTGGATGATGTCCGTTTCGTCTTTTAGTTGTTTTTGAAGTGGTTGTTCGAGGCAGCAATCTCCGGCATTAACCTATGCCGCCATCTTGGTTTCTCGGTCTAACTTTTATTTCATTAAAAAATTCTGAAAAAGACCTGTTTTGTACCTAGTCATTTTGGGGATAAATTTTACTGGTTGCTGTCGTGGAGGAGGTGGCATTTCGACCTTGGCCATAATAAACAGAATGGGTGTAGAAAAAACAAACAAAGAAAGAAAAAAACTCCTTCCCTCAAAAAAAAAAAAAAATTCCTCAAAAAACAAAACAAAACAAAAAAACTCCTTAGAAAATACGTTGATCCAGTCTTTCAATGTTCTGACGCTTCGGCAAGCCCAAATGGCCAGGCCCGGACTTGGTCTCTGGGCGGGGGCCTGACCATTCATCCAGAAAGTTAGCAGGGAGTTGCGGGGGTGGGGGTGGGGGTGGGGGTGGGGGCGTGGGGAGGGTCGACCAGATGGCCCGACTGGGACATAGTCTTTGGCTGTGGATTACCAAGATTGGGTTGACTGGGGCAGGGGCTTGGGGCCGAAGAGCCCGTCCCGCCCTCTGCTGGTCGAGAAGCGCCAATGCAAGCCCCCCTCCTGCAGCCTCCTCTGGGGAAGGCAGAGC
Organism: Myotis nattereri; assembly: GCF_964212035.1. Classification (NCBI taxonomy): domain Eukaryota; kingdom Metazoa; phylum Chordata; class Mammalia; order Chiroptera; family Vespertilionidae; genus Myotis; species Myotis nattereri. The sequence goes on along the minus strand of NW_027669590.1, from coordinate 43,345 downwards.
CAGGTGACTGGACTTCCCCAGTTCTGGCTGGACAAGAGGGGGGAAGGACAAGCAGGGGACTCTGTCTGCGACAAGGCAGGGGCTGAACGGTGCTCATGGATGTCGACGGACCAATCAAAGCAAGAGTGTCTGTGCGTGACTGCGGATGTACACAGTCAGACGCAAGCACACACGGGCACACACACTCCCACACCCACACCCATCCACCTACCCCCCCCCGTACCGCATTCCCCCCCCCCCCCCCGCCCACGCACACACACAGGGGAGCACAAGGTCCGCTAACAAGATATCTGCTGAGTGGCTCACGCCTGGGAGAGATTTACTGTGGCTTTTTTTCCTTGTGGCTTGTCCCGGGCCCACCCGAGCCTGTCTAAATACGTATTGTCCCCTCTTCGACCCAGAAAACGGCGATGCCGCCCCGCAAGGCGTGGAGACGGAGCCCTGCGCGCCTCCTTGGGCACCTGCCCCATCTCCCAAGTCCTCCCCAAGCCCCGGGAATCGCTTCGGCGGGCCGGTGGCGCCCTCTACTGGTGCTCTAGCGGTGACGCTTCCAGTCCTGGGGGCGGCTGATTGGTGGAGCGGGCGGCCGGCTGATTTGGCTCCTCCCACCACGCTCCCGGGCTATAAAAGAAAGCAGGGTCCTCTTGGCAGAGCTTCTCAGCCCTAGGCTTGTGGTCGCGATCGTCGTCCTCGTTCTCCAAGGGAGCTTTCAGGGGAGAGATGCTGCGCAGACCCGGTCCCGGGACATAGAAGCCGCTAAGCACCTGGCTGGAACCTGGCTGGGCTGCTGCTCAACTGAACGCGCCGTCTCCGTGTCATTCCTTCTTCGTCGACTCCGTCCACACCTTTGGGAATCCCTGGGCCGGGACCCCAACATCTGGTGCCCGCACAGGAACAGCTCCCACGCCGTGCGGGAAGTGAAGGACCGGCGTGCTTACGCACGGGCTCGACCCGGGCCGATTCTGGGCCCGCCTTGGCCGACAAAATCAACATGTCTCTGGACGACATCATTAGGCTGAACCAGAGCCAGCGGGGCGGCCGCGGCGGGGGCCGGGACCGAGGCCGGGCCGGCTCCCAGGGAGGCCGCATTGGCGGAGCTCAGTCCGCCGCACCCATGAGCTGGGGCGGCGGGCCCATCCGGAACGAGGCAGCCCTCGTCCGCGGCGCGGCGGGTGGCCGAGGCAGGAACAGGCCGAAACAGCTTCCCCACATGTGGCAACAGGACCTTTTCGACAGCGGCTTCGGCAGGGGCGCCGGCGTGGTGACCAGGGGAAGCTGCTGCTGTCCAACCTGGACTTCGGAGTGTCCGACGTGACATCCAGCTTTGGACTTCAGCTCATAGAGCTTATCGAGATCCTGTTTCTTCCTGGAGGCATGAGGCCCAAGACCAATCAAAGGCAGTGGGTCTGTCTCCGCATGATATTTGGAGACTGCCCCAGTGAAACGATCCTCTCGGCTGAGATAGGAATTCTTTGAATATGACTTCTTACAGTCCTTGTCTGTCCAAATGTAGGGCTTGGAAATGTCAAGATTCTTCTTGAACTGATGTCTCTGGGTTTTGAGTTTTGACTTCTGCTCTTCTAGGGATTGTCCTTGGGTCAAATGGGAACTTGAACAGTCCAGAAATCCTAGGTATGGCAATGATGGCGATTGACATGGCATCATCAGGGTTCCAGAGAGAGTGTGGTCCTCAGTGAAGGCTCTCATCTGGTCCCCCTTAAGGGTCCCCATCTGACCCCCATCGAGAGTCTTGTCACTGCTGTGTGTTGTCACCTGGCCCCTAGTGAAGGTCTGGTTCCCAGTGAAGGTCAGTGGATAGCCTCCTTTAAGAGCTGTCATCTGGCCCCCACCGCAGGTCATCTGGCCTCCATAACGGGTCTGGTATCCACTGAAGGTCATCTGGCCTCCATAAGGGGTCTGGTTTCAACCGAAGGTCATCTGGCCTCCATTCCTGGTCTGCTTGTCAGATAACTGAACTAGATATTCAGCTGTGGGATCCACCATTTCATCGAGCACGGTCAGGAGCCACTGTGTCTGGAGGTAAGGTGAGCTGGCAAGCAGTTGCTGGGTGCAGGGCCCGGCACTTATGGAGCCGCAGCCAGATGCGCTGCGTGCCTATTGGCCCCTTCGCTTGCCACGCCCGTCAGGGCGGAGCCCAGCGCGTGGCTGTAATTCGCTTAGGGAACACGGATGCATGCTTGGCCTGACATCGCTGTTGCAGTCCTTCCCCGTGTTCCCATCGTCGGGGGAAGCGTTTGACAGGGTTTAGCCCACCTCTTCCTCCGCACCATTCTACCTGGTGGACTCTGTGTCTGTCATCAGATGAAGCAGAAACCGCGTGAGACTGTCTTTCGCATCTTTGTATCCCCACCTTAGCACAGGGCTTAGTGCACAGGGGCTAACAGACTTGAACCACTCTTTATGTGCCAGGCCCTGTGTTAAGCATTTCCATCAAATCATCTTATTCATTTCTCATTACAAACCTCTGAGGGCAGGAAGTAGTTTGGTTTGTCCATTAGTACAGATTAAGGACATGAGGTTGATTTTAAAAATTCTAAAAACTTGCCCAGGTCACCCAGGAGATGTCAGAGCTGAGCCTGAACCCAGGTCTGTCTTGAGCCAGAGCCGGTGGCCCGAGCTGTGAAATGGTCCTGACCAGCACGAGTCAGGGTGGGTCAGCATTTGCAAAGGCCGTGTGGCTCTTTTAATGACCCAACTAGTGCAGGAAAATTACCACCAAGTGATCTCATGGTTGTGTGTTTCTTTTTCCCCTTAAAATATTATCAGCTATGGGGGGAGTTCAGTAACTAACTCTGAGATGTGTCACACAAGTGAAGAACTTGGTTCTCTGACATCGTTCTTTCTCTCAAGGCGGTAAAACAGTGCCTTTTCCTTAGAGTTAGACTTGCCACCTCAGGGCAATAAGGCGATTTAACACCCCTCAGCTCAGCAGCAGTGCGGGGCCACCAGGCACAGGGGCCGAGTAGAGGCGTGTCCTGCTGTTCAGGAGCTTGCCCGCAGCCTGGGCGCTGAGCACTGTTCCTTAGGTGGTCATTCTACTTATAGGTTCCCCCATGGCAGGCAACCCCTCTCCCGTTTGTGTATGAATAGCTACAAAAGGAGCTGGTTTTTCTAAAGGTCATTCCTCCTCCTCCTCCTCCTCCCTCAACTCCATCTGTCCTTCTGTCTTTTCTTCCTACCTTCCAACCATTACCTACTGCGCATTTGCTAGAGCTTCTAGATTTGGAGGATACGGTGGGCAATAGATGAAGTCCTTGCCCTTGTGCCGCTAATGTTCTGGTGGAGAAGATTTCCTTCCTAGCCAAAATGCCCTGTGCCATCACCACAGGACTCTGAAGAAGAAATCCTATCTCTAATGACATCCCCGAGGAAGCTAGATTTTACACACCTGTCAGTACACGGGGGCATTGCTTGAACATGACCCATGAGACAAGCAGCAACCACCTTTGGCTTTATCAATACATTGAGCCTGTGCACAGCTCCAAGCACTTCAAGGTTTATGCCACAGAGGGAGGAAAAAGCCACCCTCATGTCATCGATAAGGAGAACCAGTGTACAAAACACCAAATGTCAGATCTCTGTAGGATTGTCATCCTGAGGACACTTGTCAAGCAGTTGCCCACAGGAGTCATCTCACTTAATTTTTGGGTCAGCATCTTGGCTAAGCCGATTTTATAAATGATTCAAACTATGTCTCAGGGCAGGAAGTAGAAGCAAGAAACCTTCACAGCGCCAACTCGGGGCAAAGAAGATAAAATCTCTCAGAGCGATGGGTCCCTCCTCACAAGTGAAGGGCACGTGCGAAGGTGTAAACAGGGTGAGCCTGGCTGCTGTCTAAGATGTTATTCACTGAAAGATGCTAGCAGTTTGGGCTCAGGGAAAGGAGGAAAAACAAAGATGCCTGGGAAGTAAAGCCATGCCTATACTTCATAACTTTGGTTTTATGGAGAAACAATCTACTGAAGTTGAAAGAATCCCCTAAAACTGGGTGTAAGTTGACAACTGGGGTGTTCCAGCTGTTGAATTTACAGCCTTTCAGCTCCAAATCCACCCTTCACGGCCCTGCTTGTGATGCTGGAGGTGGACCTTGGGGACGCCTCCTCCGCCAGGTATCGCATGATGCTGGGATTTGTCAGGGAAGGCAGGTGGGAGCTGCAGGAGCAGGACAGGAGGCGACTTCTCTTCTGGGTTCTGGCACCTTTCCTTTCTTCCTGTTCCTGCAGCACAGAGGACCTGCTGTGGCGCTCACCTGGATCAGTTCAGCATCAGCTTCCAGGTGGTTCTCAGGAGGCTCTAGAGCCCCAGCCAGCTTCCCAGCTGGACCCTAAATGTGCCCATAGCGTTTATCAGCACCTCACTGCTAGCGGAGGGCTACAGCCAGACTCTCACTAAGGTGGAATCACCACTTTAAGGGGAGAAGACCCTGGTCCACATGAGTTCCTTCCTTGGGAAGCCTATCTCAGTCCTAGGCAGTAGCTGCTCCTTGTGTCTGCTCTCCCTGTAATCCTGAGAGTTTCTTAACCCGTCATAGTAACACATCCTCTGCTACTAGTTAATAGTTCTTCCTATTATACTTTCGCTCTTCAAATTACTGGTCATTTCTGTTTTCTGGCTGGCTGGACCTTGATTACAATACTCATATTCACCAGCAGTGTGTATTTATGTTCACCAAAAGGCAAGTACAAGACATTTCTTAGCCCTAGCCAGGTTGGCTCAGAGGATAGAGCATCGGCCCACAGACCAAAGTGTCCTAGGTTTGATTCTGGTCAAGGGCTGGTACTTTCATTGCAGGCTAGTCCCTGGCTCATGCCCTGGTCAGGGCTCACACAGGAGGCAACCAATCGATGTGTTTCTCTCACATCGATGCTACTCTCTGTCTTTCCACCTCTCTTCTAATCTCCCTAAAAGTCAATGGGAAAATATTCTCGCGTGAGGATTAAGAAACAAACAAACAAAAATTTCTTAGTGCACTATTCATAGTAGCCCAAATCACCATCTCCAGAAGAAGTGACACATAAAGTGAGGTAGATTCGTACAAGGTGCATTTATGTCAGTGCTATACAGCAATGCCAATGAATGAACTACAAATACATGTAACAACACAGATGAGCCGACAAACATAATGCTGAGTGAAAGCAGGAACCAAAGAAAACATTCTGTATGATTCCATTTATATAAAACTGCCCAAACAGGCAAAACTAACCTCGAGTGCTAGGAAGAAAAGCAGTTATCCCCAGAGTATGGCGAGCAGCTATAGGGTTAAGTCTTGGACTGACCTGTTGGCAAAGTCACAAAGAAGTCCCAGTTTAGAGGGCACAGTCCTCTTAGCATAATTAGGCTTGACCTTATAATGCTCCCTAGATCTTATCTGGGAAGCTAATGGGCTGAGGGAGGTGCAGGAAGTGCTGCCAAAACAAGTGAAACTCACAAGAACAGTGTAACTATGGTAACCAGTACCTTGTTTACCTCTGACTATAAAATAAAGGCTCAGCTTGCCTCTGGATCTCTCTGTGGCCTCAGCCAGGTATAGAGAAGATCCACGGAGAATAAAGAGAGAACCTGGCTATGCTGATCATCTGAATGCAGTCTCCGTGTAAATCATTCTTTGCCATTCACACCTTTGGGAACCTCTGGCCCGCTGGGGCTGGACCCTGGCACCAGAGGGGGTCAGTGATTGGAAGGGGCAAAGGCACTTCTGAGATGCTGGGAATGTTCTGTTTCCTGCCAATGCCTTTTTGAGGTTCCCATTTTTAAAAATTCATCAGACTGAAAAATATTACATATTTATTGACTTTGTGAGGTGTGAATTATTTTACTCAACTAAGAAGTCAAGCTCATTTGTTTACTCAACAAAAAGTGTACACACATATTAGATACCAGTCACTATATATGATGCTAAGGATCTAGAGATGAATTAGTTATTCTCGATTCTGGTCCGTCATGGGCATGAGCTAGAGTAGGAGGAAGACTGACATGAAAACAGATAACTACAATGCCCCCTGATTCTGGGAATGGTTTAGGGATGGATGGAGCGCTGGAGCTATAGAGGAAGAAGCTGTGGATGATGCATTGGAAAGCTACACATAGAAAGCTTCTGTGAACAGAACGTTCCTCCCTTCAGACATAACATTGTCGAAGATTGTCAAATAAGCAGTTGGAAACTTTGATTTAAGACATGAGGAAGATTGGGGCTGTACATATATGTATGTGTAGGTTCACTGTTCCATATGGTGATGGTTGAAGTTGCAGAGATGAGATCACCAATAGAATGTGTTTGGGCAAAAAAGGAAGGGACAGATGATGGAACTCTGAAAGGAGAATTTGAGTGGATGGAGAAGGAAAAGCCTGCAAAGAAAACTAAAAAAAAAAAAAAAAAAAAAAAAAAAGGTAAGCCAGAGAAGTAGAAAGAGAAAGATGGGACTTGTGTCTTATGAGCAGAGGGACAAGAGAATGTCAGAACATTGAGTTTCATTGTCAAAAGCCATTTGCAAGATCAAGTAAGACTGGTAGAGTAAGTTCTCACTTAACATCATTGATAGGTTCTTGGAAACTGTGACTTCAAGTGAAACAATGTATGTAATGGCACACACAAGCTAATTAGTAAAATTCTGTGGCACACCAAAAAAATATATATATATTTTTGTCAATCTGACAAAAAGAAAACAGGTATAATTTTGGTTCATTCACACCAGACAGCTATTGTTGTGTTGGCTGTTGTCATTTTTAGAAATTTGATAATCTAAAGGAAAAGAGGTTAGTGTCCCGACTAAATAGTCAGGTGCTTCACATTTTCAAAATTCTTGCAGCATACCAGTGTGCTTTTGACGGCACATGGGCTGAAAATCGCTGCCATAGGCTAACTGATACACGCAAGAATTAAGTTGTAATGGCATCTTAGGAACGTTATAACTAAACATTAAATGAAACGATACTCAGAGACCTGCTGTATATGGTTTTGACAAAGAGGTCAGTAGAAGTCAAAATGAAACTGTTTTTAAAAATCTGGCTTTGATCAGAATAAAAAAGGCTATGACTATTGTTAGGTTAGGTGGCTCAGGAGGCAGTGCAAGAAATAGAGAGTCCAGTGAATCAGAAAAGAAAGGAAAGGAAACGGTTTATTTCTGCGTCCCCGGGAGACCCACGTACCCCAAGGACAGGGCGCGTGGATTCACACCAACAGGGAGGGGGAAGCTTTTTTTATACTGCAGTTGGGTGAGGGGCAGGGACATGAGCTGAGGAATTCTCTGCCGCAGGGGTGGGCGGGGGTATTCAGAAAGAAGTCAGTATCTGTGTGGGGGTAACTGAGAGCCCCCTGGCTAAAGGGATTAAGGGAGAAGAAGCCGGTATCTGTGTCTGGCACGTTGATCTGTGAGAAATTCCAGGGGAAGTCCATTGTCTCATCACATGTCTGCACGTAGCTGATCCTGGGCTCTCTCCGACCTAACAACTATAGATTAGTCTTTGGCGATATTTGGTGGTGAAGTGAAGGAGAAAGGTGAATTACTTTGAGCATGATGGCAGGCTTAGGGGAAGGAGAGAACTAAGCCACCGTTGGGTGGCAGGAGGTCCCAAAGTCAATGGGGTGGGGAGAGGAGTCTCCAGAGACGGTTGTTGTAAAGGCGTCTGCTCTTCTAAGCGAGGGCCACAGACGGGGAGCACCAGCAGCACCTGGGAACTTGCTAGAGATGCCCAATCTCAGGGCAAACTGCAGGTGTAATGAAGCAGAATCCACATTTTCACAAGATCCCCAGGTGATCACAGCTTGTGACCCTCACAACAAGCGGTGAGATGGGCATTACTGCTCCCGTTTTCACCAATAATGAGATAAGGCTCCAAGAAGTTGCCTGAGACAGCACAGCTGATTAGCAGCTGAGCCAGCATTCAATCCCAGCACTTTCTGACGCCAATGCTCCTTTCAAAAGGTAGAAGAGTAAGTTCAGAGGAGCTTTTGCTTCACTCCATTCAGAATTGTTTCAGATGCTAGGACGCCGCCCCGATCAATCACAGACAGGTCTGCAGCTCTAGCGCCGCCGCTGTGTTTGCTGAGACCCGGACGCTCGCATCGCTCTCTGAGCCCTTGGCTTCCTCGCCAGAAATCACCGCGGCAGGGTTGAACTTCACTTCCCAACAAACCCTGCGGCTTCCTATCGCGAGAGGCATGACGGGAACCTCGCTGCTCTCTCTTCTGGAGCGGAGGGTCCCAGCAGAGGCGGGACGCGTCCCAGCACGGCGTAAAGGGCGCGCGGCATCCTGGGATATGTAGTCCGCCTGGAACCAGAGCGCCCCCTCCGATGAATGGGGCGGGGCTGACAGTGAACCGCAGCTCCTCCGGCCGGGAGCGTTGGGCGGCGCCGGGGCAGAGCGGCGCCCCGGGAAGGGACGAAGTTCGGTGCCCGCCGAGGCAGTGGTCTAGGCGGGCGCTTTCTCCGCGCGCGCTCCCCTTCCCCGCGCCGCTCTCCGCGTGGGCCTGGTGGTCGCCGGCTGCTGCAGTAACGTGATCCCCCTGGAGCTCCTGGTCAGGTGAGTGCCCCCCTCGGCTCCCGGGGCGGCACCGAGAAAGCCGGAGGGGCGTCCGCACGCGTCGCGGGGCGGCTCTGCGCTCCTGGAACCCCGAGAGTCCACTCCTTCATCCTGCGCGCCGCCCGCTGTCCCCCCAAGTAGTTTCACAGCGTCGCTCGCAGAAACACTCGGGGTGTTGCTGACAGCACCCCCTTTCCACACACCGGGGGGTGGAATCCGGGGAGATTTCTCACGTGATGGCCTCGGGTTGGCAGGAGCTTGTGGCAGACCCCAAGGTGCCTTTAGCTCTTTTCTCGGGTAATAATGCCACGTTTGGCTACAGCAAAGCTTTCCGACTTATAACGCAGTCTGGTTTTGCACACACTGCAAAGAAAGTGTCATGTGTATTCAAGTGCCTCCAAAGCATTTGTTTTGCTATCCTTACAGATCAGATGGCCATGAGGACTTTGCTCAAACATTACCTCTCAGTGATGTAGGTGAATCAGTTCTTATTTATGTATATGGTCCGTCTGGTTGACCTAAGAGAGCATTTCTAGCTTTAAGATATTAGTCTTTAAATTGGGAGACATGCATTTTGAGACCTAACTTTCTAAATTAAGACTGGGGGAGTGGATAAAAACAGCTGTGGTACATTTATACAGTGGAATACTACTTGGCTGTAAAAAAGAAGAAAATCTGACCTTTTGCAACAGCATGGATGGACTTGGGGAGTATTATGCTAAGTCACATGAGCCAGTCAGAGAAAGACAAATACCATATGATCTCAGGTATATGTGGAATATAATCAACACAAGCATAGGTACATAACAGATTGACAGCTGTCAGAGGGGAGGAGAGTTGAGGGCTGGGTGAAAAAAGGTGAAGGGATTAAGAAAAAAAATATATATATGACACATAGGCAGGAACAACAGTATGGTGATAGCCAGGTGGAAAGGAGGGGTTGGGAGGTAGAAGTGGGCAAAGAAGAGGTAAGTGGGAACAGAAATATACTTGACTTTGGGTGGTGAGTGCAGGATGCAGGTGATGTTTTTATTGAGTTGTACACTTGAAACCTGTATGGTTTTATTAACCAGTGTCACCCCAATAAATTCAATTAAAAAAGAAAAAAGAATTGGGGTGCCAAATGGAAGCTTCCAGTGGTGAGCAGGAGGTACTACACACAGATGTCAAATTTTAATGTTGCACACCTGAAACTTATGCAATGTTAGCTAAAAGAAAGAAATAGGGGGGGGGGGGGAGAGAAGAAAAGAAAAGAAAAAAGAGAAGAAGAAAAGAAAAGGAAGAAAAGAATGGCTTCACCAAAGGGAAACTAGGATGGCATGCAAATAATGTTGAGTAATAATGTGCAATGTTCAGTGGGTGCAAACTGTTACAGAAAAAGCACCAGGTGTCCTGAAAAAGGCTCAGGACTGAAAAATCTCGAAATTATGAACTTCATTCTTGGCTCAGTCATACCCAGGTTGGGTGACCTTTTCAGATCATTTCGCTTCTCTGGACCTCCTGCTCCTGCTGTAAAATGCTACTTATGGCGCTATGTACCATCATGTTTCTGAGTCTACACGTTATCTCCATTGACCCTCAGGACAGTCTGTGTCCAGTATAGGTCAAGAATTATAATGTCTGTTTTACTGAAAATGGAACAGTTCCCAAGAAGTTAGATGTCTTTTACTTCTTGTAAGTGGCAGAGACAAAACTGGAATCCAGGGTATCTAAACTCCTAGTCCAGTGGTTCTCAACCTGTGGGTTGCAAACAATGAAAATACATCTTGCATATCAGATATTTACATTATGATTCATAACAGTAGCAAAATTACTGAAGTAGCAATGAAAATAATTTTATGGTTGGTGGTCACCACAACATGAGGAACTGTATTAAAGGGTTGTGGCATTAGGAAGGTTGAGAACCTGTTAATTTTGAACTTGAGCAGGATATAGGTTTTGGTTACCCAGTTTCTCATGTGGTGCTCATTAAAAATGTATTTTATTTTCCTGATACCATTGATTAAGCCATTCTGAAGCAACCAGTTTATTTAAGGTAAACTCTGTGTGGGGTTAATTTTTGGAGTTACTCTGCTTGCCAGCCTGCTCACCCTCAACTGCCCCCCAGACACTCTTCAGGGTGGGGGTTTCTGCTGGGGGGCGTGGCCAACCTGGGTGAGGGGCTGATGGCCGTTTGCAGGCCGGCCAAGCCCCCGGCTTTGTCCAGAAGGACGTCTGGAAGGTCTCTGGAAGGTCTCCTGGTCTAATTAGCATATTACTCTTTTATTAGTATAGATTATTTAATAAACTACTCTGAAATAGATTTTCAGTTTCCTGCTTCTATCTATTAATCATCTTATTCAACGTTTTGTGTACTTTTGTGTTTTTGTTTCCAGTAGAAGACCTTGCCAGCCTGATCGCTCCCAACTTCCCCCCTGCTGGCCTGCTCACCCCCAACTGCCCCCCACTGCCGGCCTGCTCGTCCCCAACTGCACCCCTGCTGGCCTGCTCGCTCCCAATTGCCTCCCACTTCTGGCCTGCTTGCCCCCAACTGGCCCCCCTTGCCAACCTGCTCACCCCCAGCTGCCCACCCCCCGTCAGCCAGACCTCCCCCAACTGCCCTCCTCTCCTGGCCTGATTGCCCCTAACTGCCTCTGCCTCGGCCCCGCTGCCATGGCTTTGTCCGGAAAGACATCTGGAAGGTCTCCCGGAAGGTCTCCCAGTCTAATTAGCATGTTACCCTTTTATTAGTATAGATAGAGGCCTGGTGCACGTGTGGGGGCCTGCTGGTCTACCCTGAAGGGGGTCCTGGATCAGGGTGGGGGTCCCCTTGAGGGGCGTGGCCAGCCTGGGTGAGGGGCTGAGGGCCGTTTTCAGGCTGGCCAGACACTCTTCAGGGTGGGGGTTTCTGCTGGGGGGCGTGGCCAACCTGGGTGAGGGGCTGATGGCCGTTTGCAGGCCGGCCAAGCCCCCGGCTTTGTCCAGAAGGACGTCTGGAAGGTCTCTGGAAGGTCTCCTGGTCTAATTAGCATATTACTCTTTTATTAGTATAGATTATTTAATAAACTACTCTGAAATAGATTTTCAGTTTCCTGCTTCTATCTATTAATCATCTTATTCAACGTTTTCTGTACTTTTGTGTTTTTGTTTCCAGTAGAAGACCTCCTTTCAACATTTCTTATGTGCAGTCTTCTGGTGGTAAATTTTCTCAGCTTTTGTCTGTCTTGGAAAGCCTTTATTTCTTCTTAATGTCTAAAGGATAACTTTACTGAATATCTTATCCTTTGCTGATGGGTTCCTCTCTTTCAATATTTTAAATATTTTCTTTCACTCTCTCCTCTCTTGTAGTGTTGCTACTGAAAACGTTACAGAAAAATCTGGTGATGACCATCTAATGGAGTTTCCTTTGTTGGTTAATCTTTATGTTCCCTGGCTGCCTTAAGAATTTTTTCTTTGTCATTAATTTTTGACAGTTTGAATAAAATGATTCTTGGAGAAGGTTTTTTTGCATTGATATAATTAGGTGTTCTGTTAGCTTTCTCTATTCTAACATCTAGTTCTTTGCATAGGCTTGGAAGTTCTTGTCAATTATTTCTTTAAGTGGGATCTCTGTTCCCTCCTCTCTCTCTTCTCCTTCTGGTATACCATATCTATTATCCTTATATTGCTTATATTTTTAATTTTTTTAAAAAAATATATTTTATTGATTTTTTACAGAGAGGAAGGGAGAGAGATAGAGAGCCAGAAACATCGATGAGAGAGAAACATCGATCAGCTGCCTCCCGCACATCTCCCACTGGGGATGTGCCCGCAACCCAGGCACATGCCCTTGACCGGAATCGAACCTAGGACCCTTCAGTCTGCAGGCCGATGCTCTATCCACTGAGCCAAACCGTTTTTGGCTTATTTTTTAAATTTTAACTCCCAGTTCTCTCTCTTCTTCACGGGTTATTTCTAGGTTTCTCTCTTCAAGTTCCCTAATTCTTTTTTTAAAATATATTTTTGTAGATTTCAGAGAGGAAAGGAGAGGGAGAGAGAGAGAGAAACATCAATGATGAGAAAGAATCATTGATTGGCTGCCTCCTGCACACCCTTCTCTAGGAATCGAGCCTGCAACCTGGTCATGTGCTCTGACCGGGAATTGAACTGTGACCTCCTGGTTCATAGGTTGATGCTCAACTGCTCAGCCATGCTGGCCTGGCAAGTTCCCTAATTCTTTTTTTTCCATCTGGTCTGCTCTGTTTCCAATGCTCTCTAGTGCATTCTTTATCTCTTTAATTGAGTTCTTCAGCTCCAGAATGTGTTTCTTATAGTTTGAATCTCTTTGGTAAAGTACTGCTTTTGCTCATTAATTGTATTCCTGAACTTATTGACTTGCCTTTCTGAGTTTTCTTGTATATTGTTGAGTTTCTTTGTAATTGCAGTCTTGAATTCTCTGTCATTTAAACCACAGTCTTCCATGCCTTTGAGTTTGATTCCTGGAGATTTTTCATTTTCTTTCTGTGCTCCCAAGTTACCCTGTTGTTCATGGTATTTGATGGGTTGTTTCTCTGTGTGTGCATTTGAGGTAGAGATCTTATGGCTCTGCTCCACCCCTACATTAATGGCTTCCCAGCCACCTCTATACCCAGCTTTGCCTTAATGGGGAGGGCGGAAGGGAGATGCCTTTTCTAGGAAGGAAACTGCTTCTGCCCCTCTGACCCTCCAGGTTGTAGTGTGAGGGCTGCAGCCAGACTTCTCCCCCACTCTTGTGCTCCTTGCTCGCTGGAGCCAGGATGGGCACCAAACTGCATCTGTGGTCACGTCCCTGTCCTTCCCCTGTCCCCCCTCCCCTCCTGTCCTTCCCCCATCCCACCTTCCCTACTCATTTCAACATGCCCACCTTCAGATGTGCTAATGCATAGATCTTTCAGGTGTATTTGTGTGCTGAGCAGGGGATCTTTGTTGAGTTATAATTTTCTTGAGATAAATTTAAGAGGAGAAACAATGGAGTCTTCTCACTCTTCCATGATGCTGATGTCATCTCTCCCCATTTACTTTTAAAAACCTATTGCTATTAGGTAACATTTTTTGAAGCCTAGTTTTTAGTTGCTAGGTATACTTGAAGCATATTAAAATAGTGTTTCTTGAAACATACTCTATAATTTAAACTTTTTCCATGTTAGTTTGGCTTTGTGAAGTATTTTTATAGGTACTTATTATTCTACTCAAATTATAATAGTGATACAATTTTAATAAAGAGGAAATAAGCAAAATACTTTTAACTAGAGGTATTTATTTCCTTCTCTATTTGATTTTCTTGAACTAGTAGATTCTGTGTGCAAGCTGTTGCCTCTGCATTTCAGATACTATGCCGTCATGGTGACTGTGTTCTTCATGGTCAGCGTGGTGAACAGCTGAACCTCAACATCGCCATGCCCCTGCACATGATGTTCAGACCTGCGAGTACTGCTGCTCAGATCAGTGAGCAGAGGCTGACTGTCGTCTGAGAAGGCCAAAAGAGAGCAATGTGCATGTGGATGGTTTACTTTTATCTGCCTCAGGTCTTCTGGGTGACTGATAAAAGGAAAGTTAACATTTTCCTGAGAAACAGATTTTAATTTCCTTCATCTGGTTGATTTTATATTCAAACTTCCTATGAATGTTCTTTAACATTTCTCATCACTTTTTGTTTCTTTCTTACATAAAATTACATTTATTTCTAGTAAATGAAATGGACCCTTCTTTCATTTCTTTTCTGTGTGTGTGTGTGTGTGTGTGTGTGTGTGTGTGTTGTGTGTTGTTAATCCTCACCTGAGGATATTTTTCCACTGATTTTTAGAGAGAGTTGAACAGAGGGAGAGAGAGAAACATCGATGTGAGAGAGACACACGGGTTGGTTGCCTCCCTGTATGTGCCCCGACCATGGCCGGGGATCGAACCTGCAACCCAGGTATGTGCCCTTGACCAGGAATCAAACCCACAATCCTTTAGTGCTCAGGCCCACACTCTAACCATTGAGAAACACATGCCAGGACCAGACCCTTCTCCTTCCTTATTTTTTTTTTTTAAATCGGAGACTTGCGATAATTAAATAAAGGAAAATTCTTGGAGGCATGCTTCTTTCAAAGCAGTAGAGGTTTTTTTCTTTGTCTCATGTGTGGTGAGAGATCTGTGTTCAGTATATAGATAAGAACAGTTTTCCCTGGAGGGCAGAAAAGACTTCAAGGGAAATATAGTTAGGGTTGCAGAAGAATACAAAACGGGTGAGGATTAGAATTGTAACATTTTGGTGTGGTCTGAGATTTTTGTGAGATCAAATGTGTTATTCCTAAAGGCACTTCCCAGAGCTAATTATAATGACTAAGATGACCCTCACAGCATTGAGCACATAGTAGACTTTCTATGAGCACTTGATGAAGGACAGACACCCTTCCAGAGAAGAGAGAGATCTCCACAAACTTCTTTCCTCAAAACGCGGGGGGAGGAGAAACGTAGTAAAAGCTCTTATAAATTAGATGGAAAAGTTGACAAAAATAAGCCTGTAATAAGCTTCAGCTATGAGTAGTTATTGAGAATTGATCATTGTTATCTTCATTGTCATCTTTAAAAGGCGTAATTATTTTGCAAGATAGATTTTTATGGCTTATACTTGTTGCCATCATAAGAACACCTGGACCTTACTAATTATTCATCCTAATCTCCTGCCCAGATGTTTTTCCCTCTTGGCGACGTTCATTTTTATCTTGAAGTATGTTGTCTTTCTCTAGTGCACTAAAACTTCCTCTTGTCACCTTTTACAGGGTTCTCTAATTGCCTAGGGATTATCATTTTGAAGAAAAGGTAAACAATACGCTTTTATAATTTATGTTTAGGAAGCACCTTCTTGGCCCCACCTATAGGCTAGGCATGTGGATTACTTTTCTCCTGCTAGAGGGGGCGTGCTCCTGGCCTTCTTTGTTTGAGTTCTCTCTGTGGCAATGGTGTGCATTCCTGAAGCAGCTGACCAGGTAGGGGGTCCCACCTGTGCAGCAGTGTTCTCTCTGTAGAATTAGCTCTTAGCATCATTGAATCCTTAGATCCATCCTAACCTCTGAAGCCAATCGATTGAGAACTTCAGTTCCCTTGTGGTCACCAGAAGCCACATGTGACTATTCACATTTAACATTTAAATTACTTAAAATTAAATATTTAGTTTCCCAGTCTCACTGGTCAGAGTTTAATTGCCCAGTAGCCACATGTGGCTGGTGGTGACCGTATTGGAGAGCCCAGGATGGAGCATTTCCAGGCTCATAGTTGTGCTGTCAGAGAAGGTGTTCATTAGTGCAACACAATGAACGAAGGACTAATCGTGCTTAGTACGAAGAAAATTCCGAATAAAGCCCAAGTGGCCAAGAAGATAGAATGAAAAGTGTCATAACTGTTCTATGTGACTGTCACCAATGGAATGTCATGTCAGGTCTTCCCCCCCCCCCCCCCCAATGAAACCATCTGTTGGTCCACAAACTTTTAGAAACTATTTTAAGCAACACCAAGGAAGGGTGTGTGTAGCAACCAGTGGGCACCCTGATCCTTGCACATGAAGACTTACATGGGCTTTGCTGGTGATTTATACTCTCAGGCACCATCTACTGAAAACATCCTGTGGAAATTGGTACCTGTGCCTTCCTAATGTGTTCTTGTTCTTATTTCTGCAGATGCAGTATATTCAAATATGCTTCCATTGCCCTGGTTTCTGTGGGGATATTTATTTGCACTTCCATGTCAGCAAAGCAGGTGGTAAGAATCGGTTCACAAATCATTTATATTCACTGCTTGCCATGGGGCCCAGGCACCAGGTACTTACTAATGATACAAAGAAGGGAGGGAAAAAGGTAGCAAACATTTCCCTTGTGTCCAGGCCCATTGCTTGTGGTTCTGGTCTCTGTACCTAGTGTTTTTTCTTATTCCCTAGACTTACCAGTCCAGCTTGAGTGAGAATGAAGGATTCCAGGCATTTACATGGTGGTTACTAGGCAAGTATGCTAATTACAATGATGATAATTGCCTCTGCAGTTCTGTTTGCTGAGTTTTCTCCTAAGGGACATGTTTCTTGGCAAGAAGCGTTAGCTAAACAAATGATGCCACAGGAGAGAGGCACCTGGGATCATAAGTCTGAACCACAGTGTTCAAGAAGTGACAGAAAGGAAACGGCGAGGTCATGGTGATGTGTTCTGTGACATGGACCCATGTTTCTCTGTTGCCACTGATCTAGGAAGAAAAGTGCCTGCCTGCCTGCCCGGCGCCCTGTGGGTGCTTGGCTGTCATCCGTCTCGCTGTGACCTGTCTGCTGAGCACAGGCTTCTTCAGAAGGGCAGGTTGTAGCAGTGGACGCTAAGTCTCCAAGGGACCCATTGCTAGATCTTAGATTTATTGTCTTCAGAAGTTAGCTGTTCCGCATGGCAGTGTTCCCAGACCTGACTGGTCAGCAGACTCTCCCGGGAATTGTGTCTCTTTGGGGAAGTAATGAGACAATTCCTGTAGTGCTTGGCCCTCCCGTTGTGAGACACAGAGGTGATGCTCCTCGCAAGTGCTTTCTGTGCTGGCAGGAGCAGGTTGAGACTGACCAGGCGAAAGAGAAATAGCAGGGAAGGAACTGGATTCGTGCTTCTTGGCTTTGAACCTTGACCCACCCCCCTCTTTAGATTGCTATTCCTTAACACAGAAAGATCTTCATGAGCTATTGGAAGAACACTTTCTGTTAGGAGAAATTTGCAAAGGATTTGAACATACCACTTATGGAGGAAAATATTAATGTCCTGTAATTTTATGTTCAGCTTTGAACCAGTCTAATAATCAAAGAAATGCAACTTGAATCCAAAATGCAGTATCTTTTTATTTTTGATCTATTATATTTGCAAGATAATAAATGATTATTCTCTTTGCTGCTGAGGGTGCAATAGGACAACCATGTTCACAGAAACTGTTTACAGTATAAATTGACATGCCTTTCTGGAAAAAAGTATATGTATTGAGTTTTTAAAATGTCTACAACTTTTGACTCAGTAATTCCACTTGTGAGAGTATACTAAGAAAATAACATTTTAAAAAGATTTACATACATGGATGTACATTGATTTTAATGAAGAAATAATTGGAAGTAATCTAACCATTCTCATATTGTAAGACACTTAAGTACATCTACATGAGAAGAGTAATGTGTGGCCATTACATCATACTTTTGAAAAAATTTTCATGAATGACCTGAAGAAAAATCCAGAAAAAGATCATGAAAAAAGTAAGACATAAAACTCTGTACTCATTATGATCCTGGCTTAGAGAGATGTAGAAAACTATTAAGGACTGGATGGTAATATTATGGTTGATTTTTATTTCTTTTTAAAACTTTGTGCATATTCTACAGTTAGTTTGTAATATTTGTAATACATTTAAATAATAAATGTTCTTTAACAAAATATCTGGAGAGTAGCGAGTGCAGGTGTCTTATAACCCGGCCTTTGTTTTGTAGGTATTGGGGCACTGACGTTCGCGCTCCTGATGTCCATGAGGATGGGCATCTTCCAAGAGACTCTATACAAACAGTTTGGGAAACATTTCAAGGAGGCTTTGTTTTATAATGTAAGCAATTTCTTGAACCTGGGGAGGATGGAAATTACTGCGTTATTATGTTGTTGTAATGTGTGATTTCAAATGTAACATGCCATCCTGCTAACATACCATCCTGCTGGTAACATGCCATCCTGCTAATGGAGGTGAAGGATCAGTTGATCACCCGGTGAAGGGCTTTGGGCCCACGGACGGCAGTGCCTTTTGTAGGCTGCTGCTGTGCCTCTGAGCCACAGCCCTCCACACAGGTGGTCACGGCCAGTCTGCGTGAACATGTCTGCTAACCAGGAGCCACCGGGCCGACCAGGAGCCTGCACCCCAGTGTTCCTGCAGGTGCACCCCGGTTCAGACCAATCTGGGAACCTGGAAAAGGAAACTAAGCTACAGAAACTGCATGTCCAGGGGACCATGTGCAGGCAGGCCTGTGAGAGGGTTGGGAAGACAGGTGAGAGGAGGCCCTCAGATGGGCTTCAGTCGTTTTTATGGAGAGTTTAAATAGCAGTAATATACACTTCAATTCCTTTGTTTTAAACTGCTGGTCTAGGGCCGTGGTCGGCAAACTGCGGCTTGCGAGCCACATGCGGCTCTTTGGCCCCTTGAGTGTGGCTCTTCCAAAGCCTTAGGAGGACCCTAATTAAGTTAATAACAATGTACCTGCCTATATAGTTTACGTTTAAAAAATTTGGCTCTCAAAAGAAATTTCAATCGTTGTACTGTTGCTATTTGGCTCTGTTGACTAATGAGTTTGCCGACCACTGGTCTAGGGCCTCCTCTTCTCCTCCCTCTCTCCTGTTGTGATAATGCCCAAAGCACAGCCACTCAAGGTCAGGGTGAGGTTTGGTAACTCGGGATTCCTTCACTGCCAACTTTTTGTACTGAAGCTGCAAACAAGCAGTTTGGCTTATTAGTTGGAGCTCAAGTACGTGCCTGGGAATGTAAAAATACACACTCCATTTGGCTCACATCTTTCTTTTAGAACAGTAAGTGGCACATAATGACTTCTGAGTAAATGTTAGCCATGATTCCTTATTCGATTATTGTGGTGGTGGGTTGGTGTCAAGTATATTAATCTTTGCTTATCTGTTGTTTCTTCTTCCTCTTCAACCTCTTTTCATTCTTGTCATTTATATTTTCCCTGACGTTGAATTGTTCTCCATCTCTTTTCCTACTACTTTTCTAAACAATCTGAACTCTGCCTCCACATTCCTTTTGTTGTTGTTAATCCTCACTTGAGGATATTTTTTTCCATTGATTGTTGGGGGAGGGTGGAGAGAGAGAGATATATATATATAGAGAGAGGCATCAATGTGAGAGACACACATCGGTTGCCTCATGCACCTGCCCCAACTGGGGCAGGTATCAAACCCGCAACCCAGGTACATGCCCTTGACTGGAAATCGAGGTACTCAGGCCATGGAGCCACACCGGCCAGGACCTGCCCCATGTTCTTTATAATTTTTAAATCCATTTCATTTGCTTAACTATTCTCAAAATTAGTAAAACGTAACAAATCTTTGGACACAATGACTGTGTGTATTCCCTTTTGTTGTGTGTGTGTGATGATCATCACAAACTCCAAAAGGACAAGAACTGTAATTTGGGGTTTATTGAGCCAGACAGTGTCAGGTTGTTAGAAGCACTGGGTACATTTAACTTAGTCCTATTTGCTTTTCTTGATTGCTTGTCAAACAACTTATAAAACTGCTCATTATTCTGTTGTGTGTTGCATTTCATTTGATGTGAAATATTTCTTCCCCTCGCATGCCCTTCCCACTGCCTGGCTTCATCTTCTTGGCTTCTGACATTTATGACCATGCAGCTTTTTTCAATAAGTCTGGTGAGTTTGGGGTGACTCAGGAGAATTGCCTGAGAGCTTCCAAGGCAAGTTTCAGTTTTACTCTGGACTTGACCACTGATGTTTTTATGCAAGTCATCTGGCCCACTTAAACCCTCTCCATTCTACCTTCCTGGAATATAGTGCCATTAATCAGTAGTTGCAGCAGCAAAAGCATTTGCAGGTGTTTCTCAATGATTTGCAAGAGAAATAAGAATATGTATCTTCAAATTTTCTGTTTTGCTTTGGAATTGTGTGTTTGCATTTGAATGCGGAAGGTTTGCTTTTCAAGAATGCAAAGAAATAGTCCTAACACACAGCAGAGATGGGAGCCTTGGGGAAGAGGAAGCAAAAATGGTGACAGGTTAGAGCTTGCAGGAATAAGCAAAATTAACTCAAAAGTCTACAGTATTAATTAGCTTTTACTTTTTAAAGTGACTAATAAATTAGCTATCAATTGCCAGTTAACTTAAGTTTTTAAGGCTCTGAATTACCCATTTTTGAGTTTTTTTTATTGAGGTGTGATTGACATACAGCTGATTTTTGACACATGGTTTTCAGAGTTTCTGACAGTCCCCGCATAGCAAAGAGTTGTTTGAGTAAACACACTATCAAATTCATTTTGATTTAATTATTAGAATGCTTCTTCCAAAAGTTGCAGAGCTGGGTACTTATACATTTTTATTTTTTAGAATCTGCCTTTAACTTTTTCAGAATCATCCCTAAGTTAAATTTACATTTTTTTCTCATCTTGAGTTTTAGCATCTGGAACCTATTATCCTTGATTTTTCTAAGAGAGCCGAATATCCATCTAAATGTTTTAGGTAATACTGATTGTCTCTTTCCTCAGCAATTGATACAGTGGATCTCTAAAGTTATTAAATAGTAATAATATTTGTTAACTTTCTTTTCATTTCAATACTTGCTGAGTGTTTCAAAGACAATAGAATACCAGATTATTGGGATTTCTCACTAGTCTAGACATACAGTTATCTCTTTATCTAGATGGCTTTTAATTTTTTGGCAAAAGAAAATTAATGTCCTTTTCCTAACCAGAACTCAGCATCACCTTTGGAATTTCCTAAGTTATGCTGTGTATTTCAAACTCCAAAAGCAAGTTAGCAATATAAAAGAAGCGACCCTGAGAGGGTTATTATGTCCTTATTCTTGTTAATCATGGGCATTTTGTTTCCTCTCAAATGTTCACTGTGCAAACCTCTTATATAAAACTACCATAAGAATGTATTTAAAAAGAAGAAAAGTTTAATAACTTCCATCACTCTACACATCAGCTAATTTCATTTTACCAGTTTCCTTCCAGACACCATTTACGTAAATTCTTACATCGTTGTAACCCTTGTGTAGAAAAAAATTTATACTTTTTCACTTTCATTCTTAGTTTTTTGTGTGACTATATATAATCCTTATATTTTAAATAGAATGTACATACAAATGCCTCATCTAGTCAAAGCACCTTTGCTTGCACAGCCATTGCTCTATCATTGGACATTTAGATTAATTCAGAGTTTTTCCTAAGAATGGGTATCAATACTTTTATGGCCCCTTAATAAGAATTGTGAAATTGATTTTTTAAAAATCAATTTATACTACCATCAACTGAATGGCTGCCAATTCCAATTTTACCTTGCCAGATTAGAATATTATTTGTAAATTTTAGAATTATTTGATTACTAGTAGGATTGACAGTATTTCCAAATGGCGTTTAGTTACTGGTTGTCTTTTCTCTGTGTTGAGTTGTTAAGACCATATCATTTGAACTTCTCTGTGATTCACAGCCTTTCTCTGTAAAGTGGAGTCCTGTTTAGGTGAATGGTAAAAAGTTTATTTTAAACTTAAGATGAATTCTCATTTGTTTTAAGAAAGCAATACAAGGACTCTTGAGGCTGATATAGCCTGGAATCAAGGGCAAGTAAAGTGGTGTTTGGTCCAAATCTAATTGTAAGGGAAATAACATCGTTATCTCTATTATGTTCTGTTTGTTCAAAAAGATGAACACTTTAGCTGTTAAAAGGAATACAACTATCTCCCCTCTTAATCTTTGCAGAATTATATCAAGTTCCGGTTGTTGGTGTGGCAATGCCCATCATGTGGTTCTACCTCCTCACGAATGTCATCACTCAGTATCCTTCGCACTCCTCTGCCGCATGGTCGTCTTTGGCATGGGATTGTCTATTCCCTGACAGCTCAGTGACATGAGTTTCATTTCTGCTTTGATCTGTCCTGCAGTAGGAGGAGAAAGGCCCATCCACTGAGCTCCCTGTGGAGGGCCAAAGAGATGCCAGTGGGTGCCGCGGTCAGCAGGGCACAGGGCACTGTGAAGGAGGTGCTCGGGTGCAGGGGCAGAAGTCAGTGGGTGATTGAGAATTAGTATTTGACATGCATGCTCTGTGATTTCTACCTGGAGTCTTCCAGTACCTGGGACATTTCACAGGCTGCCACAAAATTCTGAAAGAAATTCCAAGTGAATTAAAACTAAAATAATGCTTCTTTCGAACGACCTTAAGTCCATTATAAAAACTGTGAAGTCTTTGGAACAGACGAGATTGACTTCATTCCTTTCATGTCACCTCATAGATTTGCCTTACAGATTTCTTTTTTGGAGAAGGGGTGGAAGGACTGGGGACCAGATCAACGAGAGGTAGGTGTGATGACCTTTACTGAGAGTGTTAACCTCTGTCATTCCTTGGGTGGGACCTTCACTGTAAACTGTGGGAAGAATCCAGAATAAGAATAATGAGAGGTTTTAGGCAGTCTGAGTTGGGACCCACAATTAGAATGGCAGGACAGGAATCTGCAGAATGTTCTACCAAGGAGCCTCAGGGCCGCCATAGCCAACCCCGAGTTTTCTGGTTCTTAGAATATGAACATTTGAGCCAAGAGCCATGCCAGAAAGTGCTCCCCAGCTGATCTCTCAGTAGTCAGAAAACTACCTTAACCCTCTCTCTCCAGGTACGTGTGCATTTGGGGTGTCTTGATTCTCACCACAGAATGCACCTCCCTCACTGTCACACTCGTTGTGACTCTACGTAAGTTTGTGAGCCTCATCATCTCCATCTTGTACTTCCAGAACCCTTTCACTGTGTGGCACTGGCTGGGCACCTTGTTTGTCTTCATTGGGACCCTCATGTACACAGAGGTGTGGAACAACCTGGGGATCACAAGAAGCCAGCCTCAGAAGGAGGACAAGAAGAACTGAGGCCTGCCTGGGAGACCAGGGTCTGGCTAAGGTCTGGCTGCCATTTCTCTTTTGTTAATGAGAATTACCCCAGCACTGAACCACCACGTACCAGAGAATCCTCAGAGGAGGGGACTTCTCAGATTCCACATGGCTTTACAGACCAACACGTGTAGACTCTGAACAGAAACCTCTCAACCCTGAATTAGAAAAAAGAATAGTTATCCATTGAACAGCCATTTGTTTACCAAAATATACAGTACTGTACTTGTTTATTGAGTCCCAGAGCTACTCATTTTATATCCATGGTCTTGCACAAGGCTATCCATTTTGTTGTTCTGATGATGCTCTGCCATAGCAACCATGATCTCGTGTCCTCATGCTTTGGTCTGTCACCTTCCACTTTTCCACCAGCCAGATGTTCCCGGCATCATCGTCAGGAACAACTGAGGACCCAGTGCAGTGAGACACTGGGGACGGGGCTGGCTTCCTCTGGGGCGTGGGGACGAGGCTGTGGCCTCTGAGCTGAGCCCTGGTGACAGTGGAGCAGGGCTGGTGGGAACCCTTTGCAGTTGTGCAGGTTCAGCCTCTGAAAGGCTTCTTAAGCAAGAAGGTTGAACTCTGCCTGGCGATTCTGATAGAGTCATAGGCAAGGGAGTAAAGTATGGTGTATAAATTCAGGTCAAATCACAACTAAAATGGAAAGTTTTTCTTATTTTTCTATAAGGTGTCTTAATGTTCTTGATGGGTATTTGTATGTGTGTGTGGTGGGGGGGTGTTGTATGTGTTTCATTACATGTAGGAAGGTGCCATTCCCTTTACTAACCTGGTTTTTCTCCCATGGTATAATTTTGAGACAGAGGAACCATGTCAGTGTGGTGTGTGTAGGTAAGTGTGATAATTTTGAGACAAAAGCATGAAAGTCTGAGTTCTTTCATTTCCTCTTTCTTCACTTAGCCTTGGACATTAATTGACCTCACAGAAGTAGATGCTCTTCTGTAGGTGGTTAAACTTACCAGGTACTCCCTTTTTGCACACAAAGCCCCCCCCCCCCCCCCCCCCCCGGACGCAGATTATGTTCGTAAATCAACATGTGGCTTTATGGGTCCCCTGGGTTCACTCATGGTGGAATATGTATATTCTAATACCTAGAGCTATTCTATGGTGGGGCCTGAGATTAGTGACTTCCCCAAAGTAGCCCGAATTTGGGCAGGTCCAAGATGGCAGCACAAGAGGACACTGAGCTTGCCTCTCCCATGAACACACTGAATGCACATCTATATTTTGAGTAGTTGTCTTTAAGAGAGAACTGAGCAGCTTTTGTACAACAAAGAAGAGAGAGAGAGGCCACTTGGAGAAGATGGGAACTACAGGAGCTCTTCAGAATCAGGGAACCCACCAGGAATCGGAGTAGCTGGTGAGCACCATCGTTTGCATTCTCCTTACACTTGGGTAGCATTGGTGAGAACTCTACCCAAGTGCTCTGGCCAACCTGCAAGACCACAGTAGTGCATCCCCAGTCACCCCTCCTGTAACCAGCTCCAGCAGGAAGGGGTGCATAGCAAGCATGCACAGCCCTGCCCCCTACACACCAATCCAGAGTTAGATCCACTGAGCCCAACAGGGCACTGAGGCTCAGCCACTGCTGTGCAAGCCCACTGGACAGCCCCACCTGGAATGAAAGGGACTCAGCAGGGCATCATTGTGCTCCGCCCAGGGGGAAGTCCAGCTCAGACCTCCATGTCAATCAATCAAAGCAATGGGACATGCCTATGAATGCACAGAGAGGGGCCCCAGAGCGAGTTGTGCACATAGAGGGAGGCCCCTACTAGAGTGGGAGGGAGCTGGCAGAATGCTGCAGCACATGCTCAGAGAGCACCCCAACCCAGACTGGCAGCAGTCCATCAAACCACAAGGTGAGCTTTGCACAACAGTGAGTGATGCGGTGCCCATGGTCGGGTATCCTCAGACCAGCAGCAGTCAATCAAAACAACTAGATGTGCTCCTTTGTACACCAGGCAGCCCCACCAGGATCAAGAGTAGAACCAGCAAGGTTCTATAGCACACACAAGTGCAGCTGTGAACAGCCAAAACAACAGGTCACCCAGACCTGCTCCTTCTGTCCAGGTAGCCTCCCGGGCACTGCACATGCCCACCTTAACTCCAACCAACTTGCCAAAGCCATCCAGTCTACACAGACACCACTTTACTCAAGACCAATTTTTCAAGACCGGGAGAGATAGCTATTTCATCTAACTCGTAGAAAGAAACAAACACAGAAAATCAAATGAAATGGAAGAACAAGAGAAAAATGAATGAAATGGAGAAAAATAATTTGATAAAAAATTCAAAGACACTGTCATAAGGATGCTCCATAAATTTGAGAGTAGGATAAAGGAACTCGGGGACAACTTCAATAAAGAAAATATTATAAAGAATCAATCAGAGATGAAGAATACAATAACTTAAATGAAAAACATACTAGATGGAACTGACAACAGACTGGTTAATATAGAAGAATGAATCAGCAACCAGGGAGAATAGTGAAAATCACCCAATCATAATACAAAAAAAAGAATTTAAGAAAATAAGGATAGTATGAGAGCCCCATGGGACAGCATTATAGGGATCCCAGGAGAGAGAGGGGGGCAGAAAGTTCATTTTAAGAAATAATGGCCAAAAACTAACCAGGGAAGGAAACAGACACCCACATTAGAGAATTCCAAATAAGATGAACCCAAAGAGGCCCACACCAAAATATACTGTAATTAAATGGCAAAAGTTAAATATAAAAACACAATCTTGAAGGAAGCAAAGGGAAAACATTGAGTTACATTAAAAGGAAACCCCAAAAAACTAATAAGCTAATTTTTCAGCAGAACTTTTACAAGCCAGAAGGGAATGGCAGGAAATATTTAAAGTGCTGAAAGAAAGGAACCTACAATCTAGTATATTATACCTGGCAAGGTTGTCATTCAGAATTGAAGGAAAGATAAAGATTTCCCCAGATAAGCAAAAACAAGAAGTTCACCACTAAACAGACTTAACATGAAATGTTAAGCAGTCTTTATGCAGAAAACGCCATGCCAAAAATAAGGAAACATGGGGGGGGGGGAGGGAATCACAGATAAAGGCAAATACAGAATTAACAGTGAATCAGCAACTCAAAAATCCAGTATGAAGATTAAAAGACAGAAGTAGCAAAATTAACTATAATAATCAGGAGTTACTCCAAACAAAAAAGGTATGATATAAAAAAGTGTGGGGAGGCAGTGAAAATGTAGTGGTTTTAGAATGTGTTTGAACTCAAATGCTTATCAATTTAAAATAGACTGCTACAGAACCCCAGCAAAACATTCAAGGAAACCAGCAAAGCGATCAACGGAACAAAATGGCAGTAAGTACATACCTGTCCATAATTATGTTAAATGTAAATGGACTAAATTCTCTAATCAAAAGTTATAGGGAGGCAGGATGTGTTAAACACCAAGACCCCAGCCCCATCTCTGTGCTGCTTACAAAAGACTCACCTTAGGTTGAAAGACCCACAAACTGGAACTGAATGGATTAAAAAACATACTCCTACAAATAGAAATGAAGAGAAAGCTGGGGGTAGCAATACTCATATCAGACAAAGTAGGTTTTAAAGAATGTAAAATGAGACAAGGACATTACATAATGATAAAGGGGTCAATCTAAGAAGAGGATATTACAATCTTAAATATTTACACACCCAACATAGGAGCACCCAAGTCTATAAAGCAAATATTAATGGATATAAAGGCAGAAATGAATACAATAGTAGTTGGGGACTTTACTGCCCCACTTACCTCAATGGATAGATTGGGCAAAAAATAAGAAAATAATGGCCTTAAATGCCACATTAGAATAGATTAATATAATAAGCATTTTTAGGACATTTTACCCAACCAGTGTGGATTATACATTTTTCTCAAATGCACATGGAACATTTTTCAAGATAGACCACAAAAGAAACCTAAATAAATTCAAGAAGACTGAATTTTTATCACGTATATATTCCAATCAGAATTGCATGAAAGTAGAAACCAACTATAGGAAGAAAACAGGGAAAAATACAATATGGAGATTAAACAATTGCTACCAAACAAACTTATGGAATGAAACAAAAGCAATTATAAGAGGAAAGTTCATAGCTATGCAGGCCTACTTCAAGAAGTAGAAAAAAATCCCAAATATAATCTAACTTTACACCTAAAGGAACTAGAAAAAGAATAAAGTCCAAAGTAAGTAGAGGAGGAAAATAATAAAGATCAGAGTGGAAATAAAATACAAACAAGGAAAAAAAAAAAGAACTATAAAAAAATCAAGAAAATTAAGAGCTGGTTTTTTGAAAGGATAAATAAAATTGACAAACCTCTAGCTAGACTCACACCAAGGAAAAAGAGAGTCTAAGTAAATAGAATCAGAAATGAAATAAGAGAAATACCACAGAAATACAAAAGATCATTAAAGAATACTATGAAGGCAGCCCTGGGCATGAGCAGGGCAGGACTAGAGGCATCGGCTGTCCCCATGCTACCCAGCTGCAAGTCCAGGAAGGGGAAGCCCTTTAAGCTCCTAGGAATTTTAGGTGTTCAGAATATTCCTTGTACCTGGGACTCAGTATTATATGGTTCATAAGGATCTGTTGGGCTGGCCTTGGACATTTTTTGTTAACTAGTAGAATTAGGAGATCATATGGTGTTGGGAGTAGGAGGATTTATCTTGGTAGCTTTAGGATGCTGGTTCCATTGTAGGTTGTATCCTTTTGTATACTTGTATGAATAGTTGTGAACTTGTAGCTCTGTATCTGCATTACAGTATATAGTAGACTTGCCATACGTAAAATAAAAATTATGAATAATTATGTCAAGAAATTGGACAATCTACAAGAAATGGACAAATTTCTAGAAGTATACAACATTCCAAGACTAAGCCAGGAAGAAACAGAAAATCTGAAGAAACCTATTATTAGTAATGAGATTGAACGTAATAATAATAATAAAAAAAACTGAATAAACAAAAGCCCAGGACCAGAATACTTCACAGGTGAATTCTACCAAACCTTGAAAAAAGTAATACATATTCTCCAACTATCCCAAAAAGTTAAAGAGGAGGGAAAGCTCCCAAATATTCTTTGAGGCCGGCATTACTCTGATACCAAAACCAGAAAAAGATACTACAGCAAAGTATTACAGGCCAATATCCCTGATGAACATGGAAAACTTCTCAACAAAATACTAACAAATCAAAACCAATACATTAAAAGGCTTATACATCATGACCAAATGGTATCTATACCATGGATGCAAAGGTGGTTCAACATTCGTGAAACAATGTGATTCATCACATCAACAAAACCAAGAGTAAAAATCATATCTCGATACAGAAAAGGCTTGTGACAAAAATTCAATATCCTTTTACAATAAAAGTTCTCAATAATGTGGGTATAGAAGAACTTACCACAACATCATAAGGACTGTATATGATAAGCCCACAGCTAACATCATACTCAATGGTGCAAAGCTGAACATTTTCCCTCTAAGATCAGGAATAAGACAAAGATGCCCATTTTCACCACTACTATTCAATTTGGAGGGGATGTAATGGCATAATGGATTGTTTTCATTCTTCATGCAATCACTGCTAGAGTTTTTGTAGGGGACTTTAAACACTTGATTATACAGAACACCAAAAGCCTGACAATGAAATATGTTGAACAAATTAGAATAATAACGAATAAAACAATTTTCAACCCAGACTTTATAATATCTCCAAGCCCAGTAGGGAGTCAGCTAAAAACATCAGAGAATTTAAATCCTAACCAGCCAGTGGTGCTTGAGGCAAGACTGGAACACCCCTGAAGAAAGTTTGCAAGTTTAAGGCGTTTTCAAGTTTGGTTCTTTCTAATTCTACGTGGGAAGAGTTATTTACCCAGGTACAGCTGGTGGTATTGGCTGTGGCAAAACAACCCCCACAAAAAACCAAAAAACTTCTCCCTGGGTGGCAAGCAAATAATCAAGCAATCCTGGTGTTATGGACTACTCAAGCTTAGGAATCTTAAGTTGTCTCTTGAGCTTGAATGGCTGTAGTGGCCAGGTGGGCTATTCTATTAATGGTTCTGGTCAGATTTCACATTATGTCTAACTGAGTGGTACCAAGGCCAGCTAGTGTTGAAATTGAGAAGGACCATTCAAATGCACAGTAGTACCAGAATCATACTCAGATTTCCATGCAATGTTTACCTTGCATGGAAATACTTGTTTGTGAACTTTGTAATGGTTAATAGAACAAAATCTTTTTTTGCCCAACTGGTGTGGCACAGTGGTTGAGTGTTGACCCATGAACCAGGAGTTTGTGTTTTGGTGCCCTGTTAGGGCACATGCCTAGGTTGCAGCCTCGATCCCCAGTAGGGGGCATGCAGGAGGCAGCCACTCAATGATTCTCATCATTGATGTTTCTATCTCTCCCTCTCCCTCCTTCCCTTTTTTATTATAAAATAAAAAAAAATATTTGAAAAGAATTTTGAGAGTACATTTATTAAGGCTGGGGACAGTGAAACAAAGAGGAAGGGATTAGGATAGATGAAGCAACAGGAGAGAGCCCAGGCTGGGCTGCTTGGGCTCACTGAGAAGTCAGAGAAAAGGGGGCCTTGGAGACAGGTTCAGGGGATTAGCCCAGGACAAACTGCCGCTGCCCATTCCTTCCCTGGTTGCAAGTCTCATGGGTCCCTTAGGACATGTGCTCCGGGGAGGGAGAGTGACCCTAATACGACAAAACCTTAATGAACATTGTACTAATGTGTAGCACATTACACCAATTAAGCAAGCTCAAATTTATAAGGTTAAAGACCCAATATTCCCAAATTTACAAGCATACATCTCAGTGTTATCTTGGTTTTACCTAATTGTTACTCCACTGGGAGAGACATTTTAAATATCCCTCCCCTTCCAATACATCATCCTTTCTGAGATGGAAAGGGAACACTTCAATTTCTTCACCATTTACCCCCAATCTCATGAATCTGGTACAATATTGTTAACAGTGCTTACATTAAAGTGTAAAGGATCCATATATTTTTTTGTATACATTGAACACATGGAATCGCTCTAAAGCAGCGGTTCTCAACCTGTGGGTCGCGACCGGGTGGTTGTCTGCTCTGGATGACTTTATCTTGAGGTCGCCTATAGGCTGGGATGTTCAATCAGGTGAGTGATGTGGAAGTGTGGAAGCCTTTTTAAATAAGAAACAGGAATTCAGAGTTAATACCTTTTAACTTTGTAGTGCAGGGATTAGATAGCCACAGCTGGCATGGTCTCTCCTGGAGAGACGCCTTGTGGGGAGGTCTTCTGATGGACCTGTCTCCAGTTTGGGCGTCTTGACTTTCAATGTCTTCATTTCCTGGGAGTGTGCTGTGGAAAGATTGCTCTACAAGCTGTGAATTCGTTTCAAGGGCGTTTATAAGTCCTTTGCAATAAGCTAGAAGGTCGTCTTAAGGCAGGCTCATACATTCCCTGATCTAGCCTCACAGGTCTTCCGAAAACAATTTTAAACAGGGACAATGGACATTAACCAAAGGGAGTAGATCTTACGTTAAGCAATACCAAGTCAAGAGCTTTAGGCCAAGGCAGACTAAAAGATTCAACCAAATTTCACCAACTGAGTTTTGACTACCTCACGTTTGTGCTGTAAAACCAGAAGGCTGGGAATGATACACTGCATTATTGGCCAGAGTTTGCCCCCTGGTGTAGACTTTGTCTTGTAAAGTGGGTTCCCTGATCACTGTGGAGCTCCATGGTGATTTTCCAACAAGAAAACACGCTTTCTGCAAGTATTTTAATAATTTTTTCAACTGTAGCCCTTCAAGGTGGGAATGCTTCTACCCAATGGGAATGCATATAAATCATCACTGGAGCACCTTTATCCTTGGGAAGGGACAATTGGATTAAAATCTACTTTCCAAACGTCAGGATTTTAGCAGATCGCATGGGCCTAATTAGTTTCATTTCTCCCTTTCATAAAGAGAGATTTCCTTATTTTAGTTATCTGTTTAATCATCCATTTAAAGACTTAACAAGCAATTATAGAAAGTTAAGTCATTAGGAGCAAAATTTAACTCAATATTAAGAAGTCTGGGTTACCGAAGCAAAGAACAGATCATACAGAACATAGGAAATAATTTTACCAAACACAAAATCCTTCCTTTGCCTTTGTAATCTCTTACCAAGAGCGTACCATCAGGACAAGAAAACTTGTCCTTTTTAACAGAGAAAACCCCAAATTTCAATTTGGTATCAGGGTACTTTAGAAATCAAGGAAAGTTCACTTAAATAAACCCATTTCAGTACTAGCCAACCTGACCCATACATATGATTTCAAGATTCCTTTTCCATCAACTTCCATAAGCCTTTCAGCTTTTATTCTTTTTCCTTTCTTACTCTAGAACAGTAGTTCTTAAACTTCTGGCCCTTTAAATATAGTTCCTCATGTTGTGACCCAAGCATAAAATTATTTTTGTTGCTACTTCATAACTGTAATGTTGCTACTATTATGAATCGTAATGTAAATATCTGATATGCAGGTTGGTCTTAGGCAAACCCTGTGAAAGGGTTGTTCGACTGCCAAAGGGGTCGTGACCCACAGGTTGAGAACCGCTGCTCTAGAAAAATCATTTTAGTCCAGGACAACATTACTCTTTCCTTCCACAAAATGTATCTTCATTCCTCATACCTTCTTCTCCCAAGCATGCATCTCTTAATTTCATGTGAAATCTTTTTCTGTCACCGTAACATCCTGATCAGGCTTTGTCATAAGTGACCCAAGATTTATTGGAAACTGACAAAATTTCCCCTAAAAACTTATCCCACGTATCTCATTTGTCTTTAACAATTACTTTTAAATTACTTCTTGAAGGCTTCATGAGACCTCAAAGCGATTAGCCATTCTCTCTAAAGACATGCCTGTTTTAATTAAACCAACAACCTTAAGCTACTCCAGTCACTGAAGACTGATGCTAGATCACACGCATTAGGAAGTGACTGGGTTCATGTCTGTTCTCTCTGTTTCATATAAGTGCTCATTTGTTTTAAGCCAATTGGGTAAGTTCCTTTACAAACCAATTCTGCAATTATAGTTCAGTCTTGGCAATACCATCCAGCTGTAGACATATACCATATCTACAACATAAATACAGAGACAGATGTAAACATACAGATCACCACAGACCACACTTTCCTAACTTTCATTATAAAATGCTAGCTTATGTGTCCCAGGCACAGAAATACAAAACTCAAAAAAGAAAAAAAAAACACCAAAAAAAACCAAACAAAAACCTGGATCCGAATTATGTTTTTATCAGATGGACTAAGTTCATGTTTTGCTCCAATGGCCAAAGTTTTTGCATGCTGTAAGGATTCCTTTAGAGCTGTTTTTAAAATCAAAGGATACATTTTCTTGTCTTTGAGAGCAAAGATCAAATAGATGACACCAGCTAGAAAATGTAGTGTGTGTGTGTGCATGTGTGTGTGTGTGTGTGTGTGTGTGTACATGTACCTGTGTGCCCATTGAACCACTTGACCAGGGTTACAGATAAGGTAATAGGAGAAAAAGGTGGATATCTAAATTACATTAATGTAATATCTACATATCCTCTACCACAATTCTGTCATCACATAAATGCTAACTTTTCCATTTTTATTAGTAATCTTTGATCCTTTATTTTCTTTTTCATCCAACTAAAACAACCATTAATGCATTTGATAACTTTCTGTCAAGTTCAAAAGTATTTAGCCACAATCCAAAGTTTCTTTCCTTCTTCCTGCCCTGTTATCCAAGCTGAAATGCTACAGAACTTGAATTTGCTCAGAGCTACGAGTGAGGAAAGATCGTGAAAGCTGAGTTGATATGAGGCAACCACAACACACTGCTCCTTCTGGGAAGATTACCTGACATTTTCTTAAAGAATCTAATAAATCTTTTCCTCCCTTCTGCCCGTTTTGTTGTTGTTATTGGTGGGGGTTTTGTGTTTTTTGGGTTTCTTACTTTCTGCCCTGTTTTTTTTTTTTTTTAAATATATTTTATTGATTTTTTACAGAGAGAAAGGGAGAGAGATAGAGAGTTAGAAACATCGATGAGAGAGAAACATCGATCAGCTGCCTCCTGCACATCTCCCACTGGGGATGTGCCCGCAACCCAGGTACATGCCCTTGACGGGAATCGAACCTGGGACCTTTCAGTCCGCATGCCGACGCTCCATCCACTGAGCCAAACCGGTTTCGGCCGCCCTGTTTTTTTTTTGTTGTTGTTGTTTTATACTTTCTCACCCCCACCTCCATTCACTTGTGTGGTTTTCTACTGAACAACACCTATGATAATTTATTAGTTCATGTCTCCATTATTTGGGGGTTCTGGATGGTGTTTCTTTCTTTTTTTAAAATTAAATCTTTATTGTTCAGATTATTAAAGTTGTTCCTCTCCCCCCCCCAATAGCTCCCCTCCACCCGGTTCCCACCCCACCCTCTGCCCTCACCCCCCCCCCCCGTCCTCATCCATAGGTGCACGATTATTGTCCAGTCTCTTCCCGCATCCGCCACACCCCTTTCCCCCCCAAGAATAGTCAATCCACTCCCTTTCTAGGCCCCTGATTCTGTTATATTCACCAGTTTATTCTGTTCATCAGGTTATTCACTTGATTTTCAGATTCACTTGTTGATAGATGTGTATTTGTTGTTCATAATTTGTATCTTTAACTTTTTCTTCTTCCTCTTCTTAAAGGGTACCTTTCAGCATTTCATATAATACTGGTTTGGTGGTGATGAACTCCTTTAGCTTTTCCTTATCTGTGAAGCTCTTTATCTGACCTTCAATTCTGAATGATAGCTTTGCTGGATAAAGTAATCTAGGTTGTAGGTTCATGCTATTCATCACTTTGAATATTTCTTGCCACTCCCTTCTGGCCTGCAAAGTTTCTGTTGAGAAATCCGCTGACAGTCGTATGGGTACTCCCTTGTAGGTAACTGACTGTCTTTCTCTTCTACTTTTAAGATTCTCTCTTTGTCTTTGGCTCTTGGCATTTTAATTATGATGTGTCTTGGTGTGGTCCTCTTTGGGTTCCTTTTGTTTGGGGTTCTCTGTGCTTCCTGGACTTGTAAGTCTATTTCTTTCACCAGGTAGGGGAAGTTTTCTGTCATTATTTCTTCAAATAGGTTTTCAATATCTTGCTCTCTCTCTTCTTCTGGCACCCCTATAATTCGGATGTTGGTGTGCTTGAAGCTGTCCCAGAGGCTCCTTACACTATCTTCGTATTTTTGGATTCTTTTTTCATTTTGCTTTTTCAGTTGGGTGTTTTTTGCTTCTTTGTATTTCAAATCTTTGACTTGATTCTTGCGATCCTCTAGTCTGCTATTGGAACTCTGCATAATATCCTCTATTTCAGTCAGTGTATGCTTAATTTCTAGTTGGTCCTTTATCATAACCTCGAGGGTCTCACTAGATTTCTTGAGGGTCTCACTACATTTATCGGCGGTTTCTAGAAAGTTCTTGAAAAACCTTAAAAGTGTGGTTTTGAACTCTATATCCAGTAGTTTGCTTTCCTCCATTTCTGTCATTTGTGTCCTGTTTCTTTGTCTCCACATTTTTTTATGCTTCCCTGTGTTGGTAGAGTGGCTTTGTGTGCTAGATGTCCTATAGGGCCCAGTGGCTCAGCCTCCCCAATTATCTGAGGTGGACACTCTTGGTGCACCCCTTTGTGACCTTTGTGCACAGTCTTGTAGTTAAGTCTTGATTGTTGTAGGTATCACTGGGAGGAATTGACCTCCAGGACTATTGGCTGTGAGAATCAGCTGTGTCTACAGTGGGAGAACTTCTGTGCTGAAGACACCCTTCTGGGGCAAGACTTGCTTCAGTGGGACTTTGGTGCTCACTGAGTCTTCCCCCTGAGTGTGTCCCTTATGGATCTGAGGAGTTGTAATCTGGATGGTCCCACTCTGACCCCTGGGTACACTGGCTCTTGGATCTAAGGAGGTGCTAATTTAGCTTCTGCCTGAGGCTACCCAGCAGGAGCTACTAAAAGATATGCAGATTTCCTTTCCTTGTTTGGGGTTTGGAGGTGCCCAGATGAGGCCCAGCTGTGAAGCAATGCAAGCTGCTGTGGGGCCTTGGGCCTTCTCTTGGAAGTTCTGGGTCTGTCTGGCCCAGCTGCAGTTTGTTAGGTAATTTTCAGATTGCAAAGGGCCAGGGCATTCATATGCAAAAGCCTCTACTATAGCTTGGGTGGGGCGGGGTCTCAGGGGAACAACAGGGCAGAGTAAGCAGCTATGGATGATCCTCCACTGGCAAGCAGTTGCTGGGTGCAGGGCCCGGCACTTATGGATCCGCAGCCAGATGCGCTGCGTGCCTATTGGCCCCTTCACTTGCCACGCCCCTCAGGGTGGAGCCCAGTGCTTCGCTGTAATCCACTTAGGGAACATGGGTGCATGCATAGCCTGACATCGCTGTTGCAGTCCTTCCCCGTGTTCCCACCATGGGGGTAAGCATTTGACAGGGATTAGCCCACCTCTTCCTCCGCACCGTTCTACCTGGTGGACTCTGTGTCTGTCATCAGATGAAGCACAAACTGTGTGAGACTGTCTTACCCATCTTTGTACCCCCACCTTAGCACAGGCCTTAGTGCACCGGGGCTAACTGACTTGGACCACTCTTTATGTGCCAGGCCCTGTGTTAAGTATTTCCATCAAATCATCTTATTCATTTCTCATTACAAGCCTCTGAGTGCAGGAAGTGGTATGGTTTGTCCATTTGTACAGATTAAGGACATGAGATTGATTTTAAAAATTGTAAAACTTGCCCAGGTCACCCAGGAGATGTCAGAGCTGAGCCTGAACCCAGGTCTGTCTTGAGCCAGAGCCGGTGGCCCGAGCTGTGAAATGGTCCTGACCAGCACGAGTCAGGGTGGGTCAGCATGTGCAAAGGCCATGTGGCTCTTTTAATGATGGAACTAGTGCAGGAAAATTACCACCAAGTGATCTCATGGTTGTGTGTGTGTTTTTCCCTTTAAAATATTATCAGCTATGGGGGGAGTTCAGTAACTAACTCTGAGATGTGTCACACAAGTGAAGAACTTGGTTCTCTGACATCGTTCTTTCTCTCAAGGCGGTAAAACAGTGCCTTTTCCTTAGAGTTAGACTTGCCACCTCAGGGCAATAAGGCGATTTAACACCCCTCAGCTCAGCAGCAGTGCAGGGCGACCAGGCACAGGGGCCAAGTAGAGGTGTGTCCTGCTGTTCAGGAGCTTGCCCGCAGCCTGGGCGCTGAGCACTGTTCCTTAGGTGGTTATTCTATGTATAGGTTCCCCCAGGGCAGGCAACCCCTCTCCCATTTGTATGAATCGCTACAAAAGGAGCTGGTTTTTCTAAAGTTCCTTCCTCCTCCTCCTCCTCCTCCCCCAACTCCATCTGTCCTTCTGTCTTTTCTTCCTACCTTCCAACCATTACCTACTGCACATTTGCTAGAGCTTCTAGATTTGGAGGATACAGTGGGCAATACGATGAAGTCCTTGCCCTTGTGCCACTAATGTTCTGGTGGAGAAGATTTCCTTCCTAGCCAAAACGCCCTGTGCCATCACCACAGGACTCTGAAGAAGAAAACCTGTCTCTAATGACATCCCCGAGGAAGCTAGATTTTACACACCTGTCAGTACATGGGGGCATTGCTTGAACATGACCCATGAGACAAGCAACAACCACCTTTGGCTTTATCAATACCTTGAGCCTGTGCACAGCTCCAAGCACCTCAAGGTTTATGCCACAGAGGGAGGAGTAAACTATCCTTTCTGGTTCTCCTCCAGTGGGGGCCGGGAACTCTACCTCTATGAGAAGAAGGAGGTTGTTGACCTGAGTGACATCATCAATACCCCTCTGCCTCGGGTGCCCCTGGACGTCTGCCTCAAAGCTTATTGGTTGAGCATTGAAGGCTGCCAGCCATCTATCCCAGAGAATCCACCTCCAGCTCCCAAAGAGCAGCAGAAGGCTGAGGCCACAGAACCCCCGAAGTCAACAAAGCCAAGCCAGGTGGATGATGGACACTTGAAAAGCAAAGGTCAAGGGGCTGCTCCAGCTGATGGCAAAGGGAACGCAAAGAAGGCACCACCCCTACTGGAGGGGGGCACTTTTTGATTAAAGCCCCGAAGTATCCATGAGCTGTCTGTGGAGCAGCAACTGTACTACAATGTGATCACTGAAGCCTGTGTGGGGCCATGTGAAGCCAAGAGAGTGGAAGCCCTTCAGAGCATCGCAACCGACCCAGGGCTCTATGAGATGCTGCCACGGTTCAGCATCTTCATCTCAGAGGGGGTCCGTGTGAACGTGGTGCAGAACAACCTGGCCCTGCTCATCTATTTGATGCGCATGGTGAAGGCACTGATAGAGAACCCTACACTGTACCTAGAAAAATACGTGCATGAATCGATTCCAACTGTGATGACCTGCATCGTGAGCAGACAGTTGTGTCTGAGGCCAGATGTGGACAATCACTGGGCACTCTGGGACTTTGCTGCCCACCTGGTGGCCCAGATCTGCAAGCATAGCAGCACAACCATGAACAACCTCCAGTCCCAGATCACCAAGACCTTCACCAAGAGCTGGGTGGATGAGAAGACTCCATGGACTACACGTTACGGCTGCATTGCAGGCCTGGCGGAGCTGGGACATGGTGTGATTAAAACTCTGATTCTGCCACGGCCGCAGCAGGACGGGGAGCGGATCCGAAGTGTCCTAGATGGCCCTGTGCTAAGCAACGTTGACTGAATTGGAGCTGACCACGTGCAGAGCCTCCTTCTGAAGCACTGTGGCCCTGTTCTGGTAAAGCTGCGCCCACCACCTGACAAGCAGGATGCCTATTGGATTAGAGGTCTTGGGGCAGAAACGATCTCAAACTAGTTTCAAACTTTCTTTCAATGGGTAAGAAGCACGGCTCGCTGGTGTGGAGCCCGGCGTGGAATGCGAGTCCCTAGTGGGCCACTTTTGGTAAGCAGAACTGGCGCTGCTGGGTGAAGCGAATGCCTGGTTAAGGCGCCCGATGCCGATGCTCATCAGACCCCAGAAAAGGTGTTGGTTGATAGCGACAGCAGGACGGTGGCCATGGAAGTCGGAATCCACTAAGGAGTGTGTAACAACTCACCTGCCGAATCAACTAGCCCTGAAAATGGATGGCGCCGGTGCCGCGGGCCCATACCCGGCTGCAGTTCTTCCAAGGAGAACTTGGAAGGACAAAGTGGAGAAGGGTTCCATGAGAACAGCAGTTGAACATGGGTCAGTCGGTCCTGAGAGATGGGCGAGCGCCGTTCCGAGGGGACCGGCAATGGCCTCTGTTGCCCTCAGCTGATCGAAAGGGAGTTGGGTTCAGATCCAAATCCGGAGTGGCGAAGACGGGCTCCGTGAGGCGTCCAGTGAGGTAACGTGACCGACCCCGGAGAAGCCCGCGGGGGCCCCAGGGAGAGTTCTCTTTTCTTTGTGAAGGGCAGGGCGCCGAGGAATGGGTTCACACCGAGAGAGGGGCCCGAGCCTTGGAGAGCGTCGCAGTTCCAGCGCCATCCGGTGGGCGCCCACTGGCCCTTGGAAGAAAATCCAGGGGAGAGGGTGTAAATCTTGCGCCGGACCATACCCATATCCTCTGGGGGTGGGGTGGGGTGGGATGGGGGGTTCGGGGCGGTGCCGGGTAGGGTTAGGGTTAGGGTTAGGGTTAGGGTTAGGGTTAGGGTTAGGGTTAGGGTTAGGGTTAGGGTTAGGGTTAGGGTTAGGGTTAGGGTTAGGGTTAGGGTTAGGGTTAGGGTTAGGGTTAGGGTTAGGGTTAGGGTTAGGGTTAGGGTTAGGGTTAGGGTTAGGGTTAGGGTTAGGGTTAGGGTTAGGGTTAGGGTTAGGGTTAGGGTTAGGGTTAGGGTTAGGGTTAGGGTTAGGGTTAGGGTTAGGGTTAGGGTTAGGGTTAGGGTTAGGGTTAGGGTTAGGGTTAGGGTTAGGGTTAGGGTTAGGGTTAGGGTTAGGGTTAGGGTTAGGGTTAGGGTTAGGGTTAGGGTTAGGGTTAGGGTTAGGGTTAGGGTTAGGGTTAGGGTTAGGGTTAGGGTTAGGGTTAGGGTTAGGGTTAGGGTTAGGGTTAGGGTTAGGGTTAGGGTTAGGGTTAGGGTTAGGGTTAGGGTTAGGGTTAGGGTTAGGGTTAGGGTTAGGGTTAGGGTTAGGGTTAGGGTTAGGGTTAGGGTTAGGGTTAGGGTTAGGGTTAGGGTTAGGGTTAGGGTTAGGGTTAGGGTTAGGGTTAGGGTTAGGGTTAGGGTTAGGGTTAGGGTTAGGGTTAGGGTTAGGGTTAGGGTTAGGGTTAGGGTTAGGGTTAGGGTTAGGGTTAGGGTTAGGGTTAGGGTTAGGGTTAGGGTTAGGGTTAGGGTTAGGGTTAGGGTTAGGGTTAGGGTTAGGGTTAGGGTTAGGGTTAGGGTTAGGGTTAGGGTTAGGGTTAGGGTTAGGGTTAGGGTTAGGGTTAGGGTTAGGGTTAGGGTTAGGGTTAGGGTTAGGGTTAGGGTTAGGGTTAGGGTTAGGGTTAGGGTTAGGGTTAGGGTTAGGGTTAGGGTTAGGGTTAGGGTTAGGGTTAGGGTTAGGGTTAGGGTTAGGGTTAGGGTTAGGGTTAGGGTTAGGGTTAGGGTTAGGGTTAGGGTTAGGGTTAGGGTTAGGGTTAGGGTTAGGGTTAGGGTTAGGGTTAGGGTTAGGGTTAGGGTTAGGGTTAGGGTTAGGGTTAGGGTTAGGGTTAGGGTTAGGGTTAGGGTTAGGGTTAGGGTTAGGGTTAGGGTTAGGGTTAGGGTTAGGGTTAGGGTTAGGGTTAGGGTTAGGGTTAGGGTTAGGGTTAGGGTTAGGGTTAGGGTTAGGGTTAGGGTTAGGGTTAGGGTTAGGGTTAGGGTTAGGGTTAGGGTTAGGGTTAGGGTTAGGGTTAGGGTTAGGGTTAGGGTTAGGGTTAGGGTTAGGGTTAGGGTTAGGGTTAGGGTTAGGGTTAGGGTTAGGGTTAGGGTTAGGGTTAGGGTTAGGGTTAGGGTTAGGGTTAGGGTTAGGGTTAGGGTTAGGGTTAGGGTTAGGGTTAGGGTTAGGGTTAGGGTTAGGGTTAGGGTTAGGGTTAGGGTTAGGGTTAGGGTTAGGGTTAGGGTTAGGGTTAGGGTTAGGGTTAGGGTTAGGGTTAGGGTTAGGGTTAGGGTTAGGGTTAGGGTTAGGGTTAGGGTTAGGGTTAGGGTTAGGGTTAGGGTTAGGGTTAGGGTTAGGGTTAGGGTTAGGGTTAGGGTTAGGGTTAGGGTTAGGGTTAGGGTTAGGGTTAGGGTTAGGGTTAGGGTTAGGGTTAGGGTTAGGGTTAGGGTTAGGGTTAGGTTAGGGTTAGGGGTTAGGGTTAGGGTTAGGGTTAGGGTTAGGGTTAGGGTTAGGGTTAGGGTTAGGGTTAGGGTTAGGGTTAGGGTTAGGGTTAGGG
Source organism: Myotis nattereri (assembly GCF_964212035.1). Taxonomy (NCBI): domain Eukaryota; kingdom Metazoa; phylum Chordata; class Mammalia; order Chiroptera; family Vespertilionidae; genus Myotis; species Myotis nattereri. The sequence continues at coordinate 2,708 of NW_027669590.1, read as the reverse complement.
TTAGGGTTAGGGTTAGGGTTAGGGTTAGGGTTAGGGTTAGGGTTAGGGTTAGGGTTAGGGTTAGGGTTAGGGTTAGGGTTAGGGTTAGGGTTAGGGTTAGGGTTAGGGTTAGGGTTAGGGTTAGGGTTAGGGTTAGGGTTAGGGTTAGGGTTAGGGTTAGGGTTAGGGTTAGGGTTAGGGTTAGGGTTAGGGTTAGGGTTAGGGTTAGGGTTAGGGTTAGGGTTAGGGTTAGGGTTAGGGTTAGGGTTAGGGTTAGGGTTAGGGTTAGGGTTAGGGTTAGGGTTAGGGTTAGGGTTAGGGTTAGGGTTAGGGTTAGGGTTAGGGTTAGGGTTAGGGTTAGGGTTAGGGTTAGGGTTAGGGTTAGGGTTAGGGTTAGGGTTAGGGTTAGGGTTAGGGTTAGGGTTAGGGTTAGGGTTAGGGTTAGGGTTAGGGTTAGGGTTAGGGTTAGGGTTAGGGTTAGGGTTAGGGTTAGGGTTAGGGTTAGGGTTAGGGTTAGGGTTAGGTTAGGGTTAGGGTTAGGGTTAGGGTTAGGGTTAGGGTTAGGGTTAGGGTTAGGGTTAGGGTTAGGGTTAGGGTTAGGGTTAGGGTTAGGGTTAGGGTTAGGGTTAGGGTTAGGGTTAGGGTTAGGGTTAGGGTTAGGGTTAGGGTTAGGGTTAGGGTTAGGGTTAGGGTTAGGGTTAGGGTTAGGGTTAGGGTTAGGGTTAGGGTTAGGGTTAGGGTTAGGGTTAGGGTTAGGGTTAGGGTTAGGGTTAGGGTTAGGGTTAGGGTTAGGGTTAGGGTTAGGGTTAGGGTTAGGGTTAGGGTTAGGGTTAGGGTTAGGGTTAGGGTTAGGGTTAGGGTTAGGGTTAGGGTTAGGGTTAGGGTTAGGGTTAGGGTTAGGGTTAGGGTTAGGGTTAGGGTTAGGGTTAGGGTTAGGGGTTAGGGTTAGGGTTAGGGTTAGGGTTAGGGTTAGGGTTAGGGTTAGGGTTAGGGTTAGGGTTAGGGTTAGGGTTAGGGTTAGGGTTAGGGTTAGGGTTAGGGTTAGGGTTAGGGTTAGGGTTAGGGTTAGGGTTAGGGTTAGGTTAGGGTTAGGGTTAGGGTTAGGGTTAGGGTTAGGGTTAGGGTTAGGGTTAGGTTAGGGTTAGGGTTAGGGTTAGGGTTAGGGTTAGGGTTAGGGTTAGGGTTAGGGTTAGGGTTAGGGTTAGGGTTAGGGTTAGGGTTAGGGTTAGGGTTAGGGTTAGGGTTAGGGTTAGGGTTAGGGTTAGGGTTAGGGTTAGGGTTAGGGTTAGGGTTAGGGTTAGGGTTAGGGTTAGGGTTAGGGTTAGGGTTAGGGTTAGGGTTAGGGTTAGGGTTAGGGTTAGGGTTAGGGTTAGGGTTAGGGTTAGGGTTAGGGTTAGGGTTAGGGTTAGGGTTAGGGTTAGGGTTAGGGTTAGGGTTAGGGTTAGGGTTAGGGTTAGGGTTAGGGTTAGGGTTAGGGTTAGGGTTAGGGTTAGGGTTAGGGTTAGGGTTAGGGTTAGGGTTAGGGTTAGGGTTAGGGTTAGGGTTAGGGTTAGGGTTAGGGTTAGGGTTAGGGTTAGGGTTAGGGTTAGGGTTAGGGTTAGGGTTAGGGTTAGGGTTAGGGTTAGGGTTAGGGTTAGGGTTAGGGTTAGGGTTAGGGTTAGGGTTAGGGTTAGGGTTAGGGTTAGGGTTAGGGTTAGGGTTAGGGTTAGGGTTAGGGTTAGGGTTAGGGTTAGGGTTAGGGTTAGGGTTAGGGTTAGGGTTAGGGTTAGGGTTAGGGTTAGGGTTAGGGTTAGGGTTAGGGTTAGGGTTAGGGTTAGGGTTAGGGTTAGGGTTAGGGTTAGGGTTAGGGTTAGGGTTAGGGTTAGGGTTAGGGTTAGGGTTAGGGTTAGGGTTAGGGTTAGGGTTAGGGTTAGGGTTAGGGTTAGGGTTAGGGTTAGGGTTAGGGTTAGGGTTAGGGTTAGGGTTAGGGTTAGGGTTAGGGTTAGGGTTAGGGTTAGGGTTAGGGTTAGGGTTAGGGTTAGGGTTAGGGTTAGGGTTAGGGTTAGGGTTAGGGTTAGGGTTAGGGTTAGGGTTAGGGTTAGGGTTAGGGTTAGGGTTAGGGTTAGGGTTAGGGTTAGGGTTAGGGTTAGGGTTAGGGTTAGGGTTAGGGTTAGGGTTAGGGTTAGGGTTAGGGTTAGGGTTAGGGTTAGGGTTAGGGTTAGGGTTAGGGTTAGGGTTGGGTTAGGGTTAGGGTTAGGGTTAGGGTTAGGGTTAGGGTTAGGGTTAGGGTTAGGGTTAGGGTTAGGGTTAGGGTTAGGGTTAGGGTTAGGGTTAGGGTTAGGGTTAGGGTTAGGGTTAGGGTTAGGGTTAGGGTTAGGGTTAGGGTTAGGGTTAGGGTTAGGGTTAGGGTTAGGGTTAGGGTTAGGGTTAGGGTTAGGGTTAGGGTTAGGGTTAGGGTTAGGGTTAGGGTTAGGGTTAGGGTTAGGGTTAGGGTTAGGGTTAGGGTTAGGGTTAGGGTTAGGGTTAGGGTTAGGGTTAGGGTTAGGGTTAGGGTTAGGGTTAGGGTTAGGGTTAGGGTTAGGGTTAGGGTTAGGGTTAGGGTTAGGGTTAGGGTTAGGGTTAGGGTTAGGGTTAGGGTTAGGGTTAGGGTTAGGGTTAGGGTTAGGGTTAGGGTTAGGGTTAGGGTTAGGGTTAGGGTTAGGGTTAGGGTTAGGGTTAGGGTTAGGGTTAGGGTTAGGGTTAGGGTTAGG